>NW_007249666.1:86123-118092 GCF_000164805.1 Carlito syrichta | reverse complement strand
TGATTGTGTTCTTCAGGGTATATTCCCAGTAGGGGATGCAGGGTCATATGGAAGGTCAATTTTTAGAGCTTTTGGGAATCGCCACACTGCTTTCCACAGAGGTTGCACTAGTTTACACTCCCACCAACAGTGTAGAAGTGTTCCCTTTTCACCACACCCTCTCCAGCAGCTGTTATTTTTTGAGTTTCAACATGTTTTTATAGTCTCTCTTATGTTGTTTGTTCTGTGCCAGAATGGAAGTTTTTCTTCGTGTCGGTGTGTATACATGGGTGTGTTATAGCATTATTTTTACACCACACAGATGATTAAAAAGAAAGTGTTCTCATACTACTAAAGCACAAATTAATTATGCATGCTTTCATAAGACAAGTGTTGGGGGCCTTATAATTTATAGGTTAAATAATTTCTGTGGTTGTATTTTTGCCATAGGCATATGTAGAAAGTGGAACTGAGGGAATAAGGGATAGGATTATAGGGAGAGAAAAGAGAGAAGTTGGAGATTCAGCTAGAGGAACAAAGGGAAGATGTTGAAGTTACTTAAAATTTAGAAGCTAAGTCCCATAGAGCTGAAATTCAGACCTGTGAAGGAGGAGGTCTGCTGCTCAACTTGATTTCAGGTTGATTGTACAGTTTTCTCCTTGAGAGCATGTTAAAAGGACTAAAGATGCCTTTTTAAAATCTACTCAGAAAAAAGTTTGGTATGACACAATCTGCAACATGTGTTCATACTGGTAATATAAGTGAACAAACACATGTATGATGGGTATTTAACTCATAAATTATATTTTCAGCCCCAAATGTGTAACTTTGTGAAAGGCCTTTTACTCAGTAATGGTGTTGTTTATATTTATATTGAAAAAAATAATTTTAATTACCAATTAATTCCAAATTCAGCTCCTTACATTATATACATCAGCACCAAAATTTAAATGACTGTGTAATCACATATGTTATAGTACATGTGTGACCTCAGCCAAATTTGAGTAATGTTTATCATTCTTGAGCTTAGCTAGGTTTGTGCTGTGTTTTTAAAGTCATTAAATCAAAATGAAAGTGGGGGTAAAGATACAGAACTGTTTAATAGTTTGCTTTTGATTACTGACTTTTTATTATTTTGCCTTATTTTTGCTGCCCACAGTTGTTGGTTTTTACTGTAAGTATCTCAAAGACTATGGTATTCTGTTGCTCATGTTTGTATGTATTATTTTGTTATCTTAAAAAGTCAAATGATACAGAATTGAATGCAGTAGTAAGCAGAACTTTTCACTTACTAGATAGCCAGTATTAACTGGCATATGTCCTTTTAGTTCTTTCAGTCATTTTTCATTCATAAAGACTACCCACTCTAAAAATGTCTCAGGGTTGAAAGTCCAGATATCTGAGGATTCTATTCTTTAATTCACTTGCCTTATTCTAACCTCATGTTTACCATTTATCTAACCAATTAAAATTTGAGTGTCTGCCACATGCCAAATATTATGTGTGACATGTATGTTGTTTTCCCACTAACAGCTAACATGTTTGTAAAGAATATGTATATAGTATATATGTAACAATTTGAAAACAGAAAAAGAGGTGTACCAATGCAGATAAATTGTTTCCTCTAATGTCTCTTGATCTGTTTTCCAAGTTAGCAGTCATCACCTTGGCAGATTCATCACAGTTTTGGTTAGAGGATACCCTTTGGATAATCCCATTTATGGATCTGTTCTAGAGGCCCCTATTTATAATGTTTGAATCCCTCTTATGTGACTGTATAACAATTTGTCCTTCACATGGGAAACAAACCATGTTAACAAAGTATGACTTTTTAATAACAACACGCAGCAAGATATACAACTGAATATATCGTCCTTCCCAGAAGATGTTACAGTGTATTGGCAGCAAGGGAAGAGAATGTGAGATAATGTGCAAACCCCCACCCTGTCTTTGTATAAATTTATCTGAAGAAAGTAATAAATGGGATGAGAACATCTCCCCATTTCCTGAAAGGCAGCTAGTACAATTAACTAAGGCTCAGCCCCTAAAAATCTAGTCAATTGATCTAGTTCTGAGCCCAGGACATCTGAGACCCATTTTTGTGATGAGAGTAGCAACAATACAGATAATAACAGTGTGTTGTTTGATCCTTTTGTGTAGAGTTAGAAAGATAATGAGGCCCTTTTGTGCAATATTTTTCTCTTGGTAAACCAAAGTTTCCGTGTGCTTACAATAATCTCCTAGCACAGAGTAGAGAAATACCTCTGATTTTAGTGGATCATGAAAGTCTGACCTTGAGCCTTGTAAATTAAGAGATCTGATGATGTCAGTAGCACACTAAAATTTGTCTCATCAGAGAGAAATCTGAATAATTGGCATTTGATGACTCAAGTCTTTGAATTAATCAAGAAAAGACAGTTTGGTGCATCCCTCTTACAAAAGGAACTTGAAGAAATGAAGCATTCTACTTCCAATTTGATGGCACACCCAGAGCATTCAACATATGTTTGCTATGACACCTTCTCCTGGACTTATATTCGTGTACAGGGAGACCTCAAAAAAACTGGAATTATCTTTTGGAGGGCAGGCCCCTTGTAGTACAGTCTTCCCCCACTAGATAAGCGTTATAAGAACTTATCTGCATCGGTGACACACCGGCTAGCGTTATTAGAGGCTGCATTTGACTTCAGTGACTTTTTTTTTTTTTTTGGAGATTATTTCATCGTGTTTGCCCTTTTCATGATGAGTGATTTATGAGTGTACCTGCCCACACCTCACTGAGTGTTCAGCAGTTTTTGACCAAAAGCAGCGTGATCCCGTGTCCCACCCTCCTTTACCCAGGCTCACCCCAAGTGACTTTTTTGTGTGTTCATGGATGAAAAAAGTCTTCAGAATGTTTTGCTGATGTGGAAGAAGTGAAACAAAGAATGGCAGAAGCAGTGAAAGGGATCAGAATTGAAGAGTTCCAGAACTGTTTTGAGCAGTGAGAAAAGTGTCTCAATAGGTGTATTGCATCAAGCAGAGGGTACTTTGAAAGTGACATTAAGTTTGCGATTTGGGGGGGGGTTGGAGTTTGGGGGGGCTTTGGGGGTCCCTATTGCATATTGAGTTGAATCTTTTCATTCCTGGGAGTCAGTTTTTTTGTGTGTCTTCAATCTCAGGGGAGTATCTTATTCTATGAAATTATTTCCTGCAATATCTATTCCTTTTATTTCTTTTTTCCTTTAGCCAGGATTATACCTCAGGGGATTCTAAGACAAATTTATAATTTGTTTTTTTCTCTAAAAACAGTATATAATGCTAAGAAGGCAATGCTGACCAAACAGTATACAGCTACTTGAACTACCAAAATCTCCCCAACCCTCTCCCACTGCAGTTATCGCCAAAAAAGCCACAATAATACATATTCCTAGTTTTTCAAAAAAAATTTTGCAACAAGTTATCATAGAGAAAAGCTTAGCATTTGTTCATGCTATCAAATCACTTTTTGCTTAAATTACATTTTCACACTTATATTAAAAATTAAGCAGCTCATCACATTGCTCTGGAAGTTTTGGCCAGTGCTGTATGATAAGAGAAGGAAATAAGATAGAACAAGGAGAAAAATATCATTATTTGCATGTGTATATCATCTGAACATTATCTTGAGTTAGAGTTTTTCTTCTAATAGCCAAAAGCACAAGGGCAAAAATTGAGAGATTTCACCAGATGAACATTTAAAATTTTCCTGTGTTAAAAATAGACTATAAAAGCCAGGAAAAAGCTTGCCACTTCATAGTTATCTAGTTTATTATAGTGGGAAAAAGCATAGGAGATACCAAAAAGTATTTTTAAAAAGAAATACTACTGGTTCATTAAATCACTGTTAGTTACTAAATCTCACCAGTAACCAAAGAAATGAAAAAATAATGACATTTTTTTGGTGGGAGGAAAAGGATAGGACTTTGGAAAGCAAAACAAAACATTAATAAGCATTTTTGATAAGAATGTAACCAAATTTGTTCTCTTGCACACTATGATTGTAAAATATTATAACCTCTTTGGAGAACAGTTTGGCAGTATATTTCAGAAACCTTAAAAGTATGCATGCCTTCTAATTCAGTAATTCTCCTTTTGAGGATTTTCACTGAGGAAATAATCAGATTACCTGTAAAGGTTTTTCTACTTTTGCAGGGAAGTGCCTATATAATAATGTCATTTATAATAATAGAAAATGGCAGTCTAAATGTCATTAGGAGTTTGGATAACTGGAATATGTAAAATACATATAGCAGAGTACTATGCTTTCATTAAAAATAGTTTTGTAGAAGAATATCTAATGACATAAAAATGTAAGATAGTAAATAAAATTAAAAAAAAAAAAAAAAACTAGCTGGGCATGGTTAGCACACGCCTGTAGTTCTGGCTACCTGGAAATCTGAGGCGGAAGGATCACCCAAGCCTCGCAGATTGACTCTGGGGTGCCTGGGAGCGTGCCACTGCACTCTAGCCTGAGCAATGGAGTGAGACTCCAACTCAAAAATAAATAAATAAATGAAAAAAATTGTGACTTACAAATTGTATTTATAATCTGATCCCAGATCTTGTCTTTGGGTTTTTCTGTGAACATATATTGGTGTTTTGTCATCTGAAATAACAGGTATATTTATCAATAAATGCAGCAGTGATTTTTGTTACGATTTTGAAATGTATATCTCAGTGTTTATAGGGGTTATCATATTCCAAGTTGCTTTTTGAAGAGTTTAAAAGTAATTTTCTTAAAAATAACAAGATATACTTTTTTATTTATATAGATATTCCTGATCAAGTTATAAGAGTTTTCAAAGCAGATCAACAAAGTTGCTACATTATCATCAGTAAAGATACTACAGCTAAAGAAGTAGTTTGTCATGCTGTTCATGAATTTGGTTTGACTGGCGCATCTGACACATATTCTCTCTGTGAAGTTTCTGTTACTCCTGAGGGTGTAATAAAACAGAGAAGACTTCCAGATCAATTCTCCAAGTTAGCTGATAGAATTCAACTTAATGGAAGGTAAATAAGCATATTAATAAATCTGCTTATTTGTAGATGTGCTTTTGTAGATTCCTTGTTAAAACAGATAATTTTAATTGAAGCGTGTTTTAGTGTCACTGAGTTCACCCTAAAATTAAAATAGAATGTCTCTTTTTTCCAAACTTTCCTATCTCCATAATTGTGTAAATAGAATCTTAGGGTACTGGTATTCACACAGACTACCTGTGATCCCAGCACTTGGGAGGCCGAGAAGAGAGGATTGCCTGAGCCCGGGGGTTCAAGACCAGCCTGAGCAACTTGGCGAGACCTTGTCTGTACAGTAAATCACAAAAACTAGCCAGGCATGGTGGTGTGCATCTATAGTTACAGCTACTTGGAAGGCTGAGGCGGAAGGATCACCTAAGCCCAGCAAGTCAAGTCTGCAGTTACCTTGAGCATGCCACTGCACTCCAGCCTGGGTGACAAAAATGAGACTCCACTCAAAAAAAAAGAGAGAGAGAAGTTTGCTAAAATGAAGTCTTAGAACCACTGATGTACTCTAATTCCTGTTTTTTACAGAGGAGAAAATTGAGTAACACAAATCTTCATATGTATCTGAGTGTATGTGTATTAATTTATAAATTTGTTTTTAATATGACCAGTATATACTTTAGGCAAAAAAAAAAAAAAAGCCATGATTTTCACAATTCTTTTTGTAAGTAGCTTTCCTTTTGTACATATGCAGGAAAACTTAAAAAAAATTTTAAAGGTACTCTGAAAATTATTTGATAAACTAAGATTGTTTTGAAGCACTTTTATTTCTTGCTTTGGTCATTTTCTCTAAATAATCTTTTTTAGTGACCCATTTTCACATGTAATACAAGATTTTTGGAAACCTTAAAATGATGACTCATCATGGTTGCCACGAAGACAAAATGAGCTAACTCTGCTTTGCTGGCTGTATATAGTGGTTAACAGCATAGACCCTGGAGCCCAACTGCCCATTTTCAAATTCCAGCTTTGGCTGTGTGACCTTGAGCAAATTATTTAGCTTCTCTGTGCTTTAATTTTCTCATCCATAAAATAAAGATACTCTACCTCATGGGAGTGTTGTAAGAGTTAGATGAGTTAATAAGCATAGCATACTCTAAAAGTCGTAGACATAATTTTATTATCTATTGTATAGTGAAATTCAGCACTATTATTCATGGTCTTAGGTATGTTTAAAATGTAAAAGCAGGAAAAAATAGTGTCTTTACAGTGAAAAATAGATGGACACAAAAAGGCTTAAAATCAGGTTGTATTAATAGAAAAGAGTGAAGTAAAAGTTCACTACCTCTTTTCCCTGATGACATTTTTACATAAGATATATCCAACTGTAAATACTTGAAACCTGTCTTTTAGCTTTTAAGTACCATAGAATTGTTCTAAAGTGAAGAAAGGAAAATGTATGTCTTTTTTATGGTTATTGGTCAGGACCACTTGCAGTAATGAGATTTTGTATTTAACAAGGGAGAAACCATTAATGGAAGTGTTTTCCTTCCTTTATGAATTTTATTTTTCTTTGCTTCACTTGGAAATTTAATTTAAAAAAGGAAATGAGTGCAGCACCAATTTCTGAGTAGAGAATTAAACAGTCTTGATTCTGGTATTTGCCTTAATCAGAATTCACACTGTCCATAAATAAATATTTATTTAGTACTAACCACATGTCAGATACTATTCTAGGTGCTGATCTTGTCCTCATAAAGCTTTTATTCTTAAGAATATACACAAATGATTGTTCACATATGGTGAGTGGTTTCATAAAATGATAAAGTTCATGGCATAATCAACTTTATTTTTACTCTTTAAAATAATGGATGTCGGCCGGGCACAGTGGCTCACACCTATAATCCCACCACTTTGGGAAGCTGAGGTCAGAGGATTACCTGAGCCCACAGGTTCAAGACCAGCCTGGGTAACTTGGTGAGACCTCATCTCTACAGTAAATCAAAAATAATTTAGCCGGGCATGCTGGCGTGTACCTATAGTTCTAGCTACTTGGAAGGCTGAAGCGGAAGGATCACCTGAGCCCAGCAGGTTGAGGCTCTGGTGGCCATAAGTGTGCTGCTGCACTCCAGCCTGGGCACAGAGTGAGACTCCACTCAAAGAAAAAAATAATAATAGATGTCAAATTGTGGAATAAGAGAAGAACTTATTGGAAGTCTTCTCATTTAAAATGTTAGTTTTTCATTTTATCTTTGATTATTTTTGGCAAAAAAGTTATTAACAGTAAAATGATTTTTTTTTTTTTGAGTCAGACTCTCACTCTGTGGTCCAGGCCGGAGTGCTCACAGCTACCACAGCCTCTGCCTGCAGGGCTCAGGTGATCCTTCTGCCTCAACCTTCCAAGTAGCTACAATGAGGTCTTGCCAAGTTGTCCAGGCTGGTCTCAAACTCTTGTGCTCAGGCATTCCTCTGGCCTCTGCTCCCAAAGTGCTGAGATTACAGGTGTGAGCCAACATTAATAAGAGGAAAAATGCTCTTTTATAAATGTGAAATCACATTTATGATTACATTTCTTTTAAAAAAAAAAAACAAAACTTTTTTTTTTCTCCTTTTAGGTATTATTTAAAAAATAACATGGAGACAGAAACCTTATGTTCAGATGAAGATGCTCAAGAACTAGTTAAGGAAAGCCAACTATCCCTGTTGCAGCTCAGTACCATTGAGGTGGCCACCCAGCTGTCAATGAGGGATTTTGATTTGTTTCGTAATATTGAGCCTACTGAATACATTGATGACCTTTTTAAGATAGATTCCAAAACAGGAAATACTCACTTAAAAGAGTTTGCAGATGTTGTAAACCAAGAAACATTCTGGGTTGCCTCAGAGATTTTAACTGAACCAAATCAGCTCAAACGAATGAAGATAATTAAGCATTTTATTAAAATCGCACTTCATTGTCGAGAATGTAAGAACTTCAATTCCATGTTTGCAATAATAAGGTAAGTTTGTACAAATAGCCATAGACTTTTTGTACAAATAGCCACTAATCTCATGTACACAAGTCCCCCGCAGAATTTATAATGATTTGTTTCTATTACTCACATAAGATTAAAGTGGAATCTTTAGAGAGATTCTTTAATTATGATGTCTCTGTCATGGTAATGGGGTGCTTCTTTATTAATAGTGTCTGCAATTGTATGATTTTGTCATAATAGTAGACATGAGGCTGGTTTTCTGATTAAGTATTAAATGCCTATGAAAAGTTCAATTATTATACCTTTATTGAAGTATTGTTAGATTTAATATAGTTTTCATTCTGGTGGTTTTAGCTCTTTCTATTTTTGTTTCTTCTATCTTTCTGTTACTTAATCATTTTTTTGTAAATGAATGTGGTTGACTGTCTTCTCATTTTTCTTTCTCTTCCTCCCTTGAGTGATTATGCCCTCTTTGGATATGTGCCTAGTGGCTGGTCTTCGCCTTTGGATTTCTGTACTGTGCATATTTAAGTAACTGCCTCACTATGATTTGACCCAGAACAATCATAGTATGGATATCATACTCCAACCTAAAATTGCTATTTTGAATTTAAAACAGCAATAATAACAACAGCAACCATTTGATGAGCTCTTTCTATTTGCCAGGTAGTACTTGAGGGTATCACTGGATGTGTTTTTACTCAAGCAAGCTAGACTATTGGAATTATAAAAATCTTTTAAAGCTTATGGTCCAGGAAGTGTAGATGATTACATGAACCTCCCCACTACCTTCTTCCCACTCATTATGAGAAGCTAATTCTAGGTAATTTATTTTTCTGACCTTCATCCAGCACACTGCTTGATCACCCAAAGGATTACTCTTCAAACAAGCTTAATATGAAAGGGGAGGGAGATTATAGTTAGATCCATTTATAAGGCCATGTGCTTATATGTAGCAACATAATTTCACCTTCACTAATCCCATTTACACAAGTCCCCCACAGAATTTATAATAATTTGTTTCTATTACATAAGATGAAAGTGGGATCTTTAGAGGGATTCTTTAATTATGATGTCTCTGTCATGGTAATAGGGTGCTCCTTTATTAAATTAACAGTGGCAGTTGGGCACGGTGGCTCAGCCTGTAATCCCAGCACTTTGGGAGGCCAAGGCAAGAGGATTGCCTGAGTCTGGAGGTTTAAGACCAGCCTGGGCAACTTGGTGAGCCCTCATCTCTAAAATAAATCACAGAAACTAGCCCAGTGTGGTGGCGTGCACCTGTAGTTTCAGCTACTTGAAAGGCTGCGGCGGAAGAATTGCCTAAGCCCAGCAGGTCGAGGCTGCTGTGGCAGTGAGTGTGCCACGGCACTCCAGCCTGGGCGACAAAGAGTAAGACTCCAACTCAAAAAAAAAAAAAAAAGCAGTGGCTGCTGTTGAACTAAACACTAAAGGAATATTGAGTAGGGATTAGCAGGGTGACTTTTAGAATCAACTGCACCTGTATTTGAATCCTGCCTCACTTAATAGCAGTATGTCAGTGGAAAAATGAATACTGGTTTTCTTATTTATAAAATGCAGGAATTCTGCCACCTGCTTCAATTTTTAATAACTTGGTCTAAAATAGGGGAACAAAGATGACATTGATAAATACTTGAAGATCTAGAAATTGAACCTGTTTTGTATAATATTTGCTGAGTAAAAAATTTGAGAATTGCAGGCTCAGTTTTAGAGTACTCCATAAAGAATATTGATTGACACTGAGCAGTTACAGGATCTTTGTGTAAAAAGAGTATTGAAAGAAAATGATAGAGGTTAAAAACCTACCTTAGTAGCCATCTTCAGTATGGTGTAAAGAAGAAAGAGAGTCTAGCCAAAGAGATGGAGGATGAGTACAAGAAATAGAGTAGCTCAATTATGATAGTGTCATTAAAGCCATAGAAAGAATGATTTGAGAGAAGGTAGTAAGACAATAGCGTCATGAAAGGTATAGGAAAGGCCTGAGGTTTGGTTAAGAGACTGATTGGTTAAGAACTTCTGTTACAAATAATATTTTTCGTACACATTTTCTATAGTTCAGGTAAAGATAATTGCTTTGTATTCATATCTTGTATTTTATATTCTAGTGTATCAAAGAATATATAGGACATTAGTTCTTTTAGCAGAGATGGCAAAGTGAATCATTCAGTTCTGACTTTGATAGCATATTTTACATAATTAAACAATAATTTTAACTTTTTGAACAGACAGTATATGTACATGGAAAAAAATGATAAGATAGGCAAACAGTACTCACTGTAAAGTAACTCTTCCTCCTACTCAGACCCTAGTTCACTCAAATTCCTCTGCCCAGAGGCAACTACTAATTAATTTTTTTATACGAGTTACCTTATAACATATAGCAAGCATATAAATATATTTTAAAGCCACCTTGGTTTCTTTTGTTTGATTTATCTTGGAGATTATTCCAAATCAGTACTTATAAAGCTGCCTCTCAGGAGGAGCACTTAAGATCAAGAGTTTGAGGCTGCAGTGAGCTATGATGGTACCACTGCACTCCAGCCTGGGCAGCAAACAAGACTCCATCTCTTAAAAACAAACACACAAAAAGCTACGCATTTTTTAATGATTACAAAATATTCCATTGTGTTGTGGTATACACATTATTTATGGATATCTTTAAATTTCCAGCTTTTAGCTATTTAAGCAATGTATGCTGTTTGCCTTTGCCATACAGAAACTTTTTATTTTTATGTAGATTTATCAGTTTTTTTTCTCTTGGAGTTTCTTCATTTCGTATTTAGTTAAGAACAAAGAACTACTTTGGTTTGAATTCACTGTTGGCACTTACTATGTGAACTGAGTTTTCTCATTTGGAAAATGGGGAATCTTGGTATTTCCTACTTCATAGGGTTGTCAAAAGCACTCAGTGAGTTAATACAGTGAAAACTCTTGGAACACCCTACGATGATACTAGAATTCTCACATTTTCTTCTTTATACTATTAAAGTTTATGTACATAACATTTTCTTCAGATAGTGATAACTTTGCCTCATTTATTCCATTTATCTATTTATCTTGTCTATTTTCATCTGCTAGTGATCTGTGTTAAATAATACAGCTGTTGCAGTATCCACCAGGGGGTTGGTTCCAAGACTTCATGAATACCAAAATCTTCACATACTCAAGTCCTACAGTTCACCCTATGGAACCCATGGATACAAAAAAGTCAGCCTTTCATATTAGCAGGTTTCACATCCCAAGAGTACTGTTCTCCCCCCTCCCGTGCTGGGGTCTCCTGTTGCCCAGGCTGAAGTGCGTTGGCATGATCATGGCAATCACAGTTCACTGCAGCCTTGACCTCCTGGGCTCAGGCACTCCTTCAACCTCGGCATCTTGAGTAGCTGGCACTACAGGCATGTGCCATCATACCCGGCTAATTTTTTTATTTTTTATTTTTTGTATAGAGGAGGTTTTGCTATGTTGCCTAGGCTGGGAGTGGTGTATTTCTAATCTGTATTTGAATGCAAACTCAGAACCCGTAGATATAGAGGACTGCCTGTATTTACTGAAAAAAATCTGCATAAAAGTGGATCTGTGCAGTTCAGACTCATGTTGTTCAAGGGTCAACTGTAATTGTAATTTTGAAACTTTTTTCATAATTTGTGGCTCTTAATCTAGGAATGCTTCTAGTATTTCTCCATTAAACATAATGTTAGCTTTGAGCTGAAAAATATGTTATGCTTTCTGTTCTCTTTTACTGATTTTCTAAAAAATTGAACTTAATTATTTTTTTTTGTATCTAAAGTGATCATAAAGTTTTTCTCTTTATGTATTAATATGATAAATGATTGTAATCGTTTTCTAAGAATACGTTACCCTTTCATTCTGGCATGAACTCTGTAATCGTGATAAATTTTCTTTAAATGTATTACAAAAATAATTTTTACTGTTATATAAAATTTTTGTACTTTTTTATAGGTGAATTTGATATATAATATTTTTTTTGTTGGCTTGAATGGCTTATTTGTAGATCTTAATTTCAGTATGGAGGCCGGGCACAGTAGCTCAAGCCTGTAATCCCAGCACTTTGGGAGGCCAAGGTGAGAGGATTGCCTGAGCCGAGGGGTTGGAGACCAGTCTGCGCAATTTGTTGAGACCTCATCTCTACAATAAATCAAAAAAATTAGTCGGGCATAGTAGTATGCGCCTGCAGGTCGAGACTGCAGTGGCCATGAGCATACCAGTGCACCCCAGCCTGGACAACAGAGTGAGACTCCAACTCAGAAAAAAAAAAATTTAAATTTTAGTACTGTGCTGGCTTAATAAAATTGGAAAGCTTTCATCCCTGTGCTCTGTAACAGTTTAAGTGGCATTGGAGCCAAAGTGGTTACAGTTTTGAAAGAATTCACCTGTGAAACCATCTGGGCTATGATGTTCTTTAATAATCTCTATCATCTTTTGAGGTTTTGTATGTCTTTCAGTTTCAGTGTTAATTCTAAGATAGAGGTTGGTAAACTTTCTGGAAAGAAAATAATTTAGGCTTTATGGGATATACAGTATCTGTTATAACTGCTTAACTCTGCCATTGTGGCACAAAAGCAGCCATAAACAGTAAACAAATGGGTATCCATGTTCCAGTACAATTTTATTTACAAAAACAGGCAGTGGAATTAATTTGGCCCACTGGTTGTCATTTGGTGAACTTTTTCATTCAGACTTTAAATTAGTTTGCATGTAGAATTTAGCAAATTAGCCTATTGTGCTCTTTTAATTTCCTGTATATCCTCATTCTTATTTCTTATTCTGTGTATTTGACTCCAGTGAGCCATAGTTTGCCAAGTCTTGTTTTAAACAACCTTATGATCCTCACCACAGTCTTTTTCTTATACTTTCTCCAGTTATCTCTTGGTTGAAACTTTTCTAGTCATTTTTTGAAGAAGGGCTTGTGGGAATTACATTTTCCGAATATATTTATAATCTCTTTCTGCATTTGATCTTGAAGGACAGGCTGTCCAGCTGTAAAATTCTTGTTTCATACTATTTCTTGGGGACTTCATAGACAGTAGCCCTCAACTAGCATTTTATGTGGCTGTTTAAATTCCTGAGATTAACTTGAATTATTTCTTCCCAGCTGCATTCCCAGATTCTTTCCCATATCTCTGAAGTCATTTACCTTTGCATGGATGTTTCTACATAACTTTTGGTTCTATATCAGGTTCTCCTAGATGCATTTTCAATCTGTAGTTTCAAGTCTTTTGTTTCTGGAATATTTTCTCAAATTTTATCTTTGAACATTTTTTTCATTTTTATTATTTTGTTGTCCCCTTCAGGGATACCAGTTACACACATTTTGAATCTCCTTTGTTTGTCTTTCATATCTATTGTTTTCTCTCTAGTTCCTTTCAACTCTGGTCATTTGCATTGATTTATTAACCCTTTCCTTCATGTCACTTGCACAGTGTTTTATCAGTGTCTTTATTTTTCTTTATGTAGGTTCCAGTGTGACCTTCATTTCTGTGTAGGTTTTATTTTTTCTTCCAATTCTGTCTGAGCTCTACTAGTTAATTTTTTAATCAATATCTCTTAGCATATTTTCCCTAAGCTTGTGTATACTAGATTATTAAACTCTTTATTTGTTTTGTTAATTTGTCTGAAATCATGGGTAGGTGTTGGTTAATATGGGTTTTTATCCTATTGTCGACGACATTTTCCTGCTCTATGATCTTTAACTGTTTTTCCTTGTGGCTACTTGTTACAGATCCTATGTTCATTTTTTCTTTTTCAATAACATGAATTTTCCTGCACAAGCTATTTGTAAGAGGTGCCAGAGCAGTATTTCAATCTAACAGGAATTATTGGGCTTATTTGTGAATTGTTTTACCCTTTACTTAATGGAGATTGGAAGCTCTAAGGCTGCTTACAGCTTCTGTCTTCTATTTCACTGTTTAAACACATTCCTACCAAAATGTGTCTCTGTGTGTATTAATCTTACTTTCCCTAACACTTTATAATAAGGAAAGACCCAGTCCTGCCTTAGTCCCATCAGCCTATGTATTCTTCCAAATTTATTGTTGTTTTTGCTCTCAGGGTGAGTTACCTGCTTTGGAGAAGTGCTTTGCCAGCTTTCCTTGAGATCCTCAGCTGCAGACATTGTTTTTCAGTATCTTTGCATACTCTTGTTTGACCTTGACTATTTTTTGGCAACCTTTCTCCTGTATTTAGGAGTTAGTTGTCTCTTAGTTTTAGTGGAGATGAAACTTACATTTGTGTTATTCACTCTTCTTGTTGTTTAGGGTGATTTCTGAGAAGCAATGGATACAAAGCTATCTTATCTCCATACTTTAAAATCAGAAATCAAGAGAACTTTTTAAATATGGTGGCATGGGTAAAAGTCAGATGGCTGAGAAACAAAGGATTAGCTGGCAAGAAAATTGAAGCATTATATATATACCCTTTATTTGACAGCCTACCAATCGTATTATATGGTGGTAAAGAAACAGAAGATTTACAGCCTAATTGGCATGGATTATTTTTTCAAGTTAGGGACTATCTGAGCTTGTTTAAAAGGCTGTGTATAGGTATAACTATAGGCAAGTAATGTGGTTCCTCTGAAAAAAGTTCTCCTTGTTTTCAGATCAAGGAGTACCTTTTAGTTTGTCATATTTTTCTGTTTATCTCAATGTGTTAAAATATGTTCCTGCTTATTTTTAGCTTTATTGGAGAACTTGTTATATATACTCTCCTGACTTTAGTCCACCCTCTCCCCCAAGTCTCTTTTAATGTTTTTGTTCTCGTCTTTGGCAGTGGCTTGAACCTAGCACCTGTAGCACGACTCAGAGGTACGTGGGAAAAATTACCAAGCAAATATGAGAAACATCTCCAAGATCTACAAGACCTTTTTGATCCATCTAGAAACATGGCAAAGTATAGAAATATTCTTAGTAGTCAAAGCATGCAGCCTCCAATTATTCCACTCTTTCCCGTTGTCAAGAAAGATATGACATTTCTACATGAAGGTATTTAAAAGTTACTTGAAAATTAACATGTTTAGCTTAAGCTAATTTTATAGAATTGTAATTTGTTATATTTATATTTATATATTATATTCAGGAGGCAATTAATAGATTCAATAGTTGTATAATCAGCTTTAGAAGACAGCTTGGCATTATTATCTACTAAAGTAAGACCTTGTCATTCTCACATTCATCATTCTCACCAACACCTGTTAAATTTAGTCTTTCTCTTTTCACCTATTCCAACAAGCATGTACCTGTATCTTGGTGTGGTTGTAATTTGCATTTCCCTGATTACTAATGAGGTTGTGTGTGTGTGTGTCTGTCTTTTGTCAGTTGGTTCAGGTTTCTTGCCAGTTTTTTTCCTTAGGTAGTCTTTTTTGTTTAATATGTTTGTAAATATTCTTTATATATCAGATTATGACTCACCTTTTGGTTTTATTAATTTTTTAATTGACAAATAATTTTAGTCTTTTGACTCTTTTTATTTTATTTTATTTTTTTTGAGTTGGAGTCTCACTCTGTCACCCAGACTGGAGTGCAGTGGCCGCTCCCAGCCACCGCAGCCTCGACCTGCTGGGCCCCGGTGATCCTTCCGCCTCAGCCTTCCAGGTAGCCGGAATTACAGGCGTGTGCTACCACACCTGGCTAATTTTTTTGTTGTATTATGGAGATGAGGTCTCGCCAAGTTGCCCAGGCAGGTCTTGAACTCACGGGCTCAGGCAATCCACTCACCTCAGCCTCCCAAAGGCGCGGGATTACAGACTGTGCCACCGAGCCCGGCTGCCTTTTGACTCTTAAAGTGATCTTTTACTAGACAGAAGTTCTCAGTCTTAAAGGCCTGATTTATTGATCTTTTACCATACATTTTATCTATAATCTACCCAAATTGATTTTTGTGTAAGGTATTTTTTTCCTGCTGTGTTAACTTGGTAACTGTACATTTTTTACCATTTTTCTAGTGTTACCCTGGATATCTTACTATATATATTTGTTAATATAAATTAGTTTAAAATATGCATTAGTACTTTTTTTATATGTCAGGCAATGCAAGAAATTTAGACCACTTAAATTCTATTTACTCACCTTCCAATTTTTATGCAGTTGTTGCTATGCCTTTAAATCTTACAACATAATATTGTTGTTTAGTAAAGTAAGTTAGTATTTCTTTAACCTTATGTTTATACTTGCTTTAGTTTAGTTTATTTGTTTTGAGTCATTGTCTCACTCTGTTGCCCAGGTCGGAGTGCAGTGGCACAGTCACAGCTCACCACAGTCCAACTCCTGGGCTCAAGTGATCCTTCTGTCTCAGCCTCTTGAATGGCTGGGACTACAGGCACACACCTAATTTTTTTAATTTTTATAGAAACGAAGTCTTAACTGTGTTTGTTGCCTAGGCTTGTCTTGGATTCCTGGACTCAAATAATCCTTCTGCCATGGCCTCCCAAAGTAATGGGATTACAGGTGTGAGCCACCATACCCAGCCTCACTTTTGTTGTTGTTAGTGTTTTTTTATTTATTCCTGCATTCCAGAACTTCCAGATGGTTGGATGTGGTTTTTGAGTCTCTAGAACATTGTTTAGTATTCCCTTAAGTGCAAGTTTTCTGGTGATGGAAAACTCTTCATTTTTGTTTATCTGAAAATACCTGTACTTCATTTTCAGAGGTATATTTTCGGTTCGCAACTCCCTTTCAGTATTTTGAGATAATACTCCATTGTCTCTGGCTTCCGTCATTTGTTGTTGTTGTTGTTTTTCTTCAGAAAATTATTTTAATAGTTACAAATTTTTTTTTGTAGAATCAGTATAAAATAGCAGTTTATTTCTCCATAATTATCAGTATTATTTATACTTGAGATCTTGGATAAATGGGGCTGAAATCAGCAAAAGGTCTTGGACTGTTGGCTCAGAAATCATTCTAGGAAGCCCACCCTGTTGATAGCTGTCAGGCTTAGCTCTCATGAGATGACCCGGCCCTTTTAAAAAAAAGTATTTCTCAGCCGGGCTCAGTGGCTCAGCCTGTAATCCCGCGCCTTTGGGAGGCTGAGGTGAGTGGATTGCCTGAGCCCACGGGTTCGAGACCCGCCTGGGCAGCGAGACCTCATCTCTACAATAAATCAGCTGGGCATGGTAGCGCATGCCTGTAATTCCGGCTACTTGGAAGGCTGAGGCGGAAGGATCACCAGAGCCCAGCAGGTCGAGGCTGCGGTGGCCGGGAGCGCCCACTGCACTCCAGTCTGGGCGACAGAGTGAGACTCCAACTCAAAAAAAAAAAAGTATTTCTCTTTATTTATTCTTTGGAAACTTGAAGTTAATTCAGCAGCGTTCGTTAAACCCCTTCCAGTTCCTGTCATTTACCACTTTAGCAGTCAGTTTAGACTGCATCCATTTTAACTTTGCTCTTTTCTAAGTTGCTGTAATAATGGTAAATCATCCAAATTCTTTTCTCTCTCCTTGGAGATTTTTTACTACTGCTGAAGTCTGGGCTATACAGTTTTTTATGACTCTCTCCCTGCTGGCATGAGCTGCCATCAAATACGCCCTCTAGCGAGGGCAAGAAAACATGAAGATGTCATTCTTTTATTCACAGTTTAGTTACATGATAATTTATTTTGCCTGGAACTCGGCAAAGTCTTCACAGTTCACACAACCACTGAGCACTGCCATATTGGACCAGCTGCCATCGTTATATGTTGAGAAGTCAGCTTTCATTTTTATTTCTTGTTCCTTTGACTGTTATCTTCCTTCCTTTGGTACCTGCTGTTACAATTTTTTTTCTCTATTTTTCTCTCGTTTTGCTTGATGTGACTAGGTATGGAGTTTTTTTGTTTGTTTGTTTTAATTTTTGTTGGTATTTACAGGACATCTTAATGTATGATTTGATAATTTTCATCTGTTTTGGGGAAATTCTCTGTTATTTTAAGTCTTGTTCAATTTTTCTCTTCAAGTATGTGTAATCTGTTAAATTCATTACTGAGTTCCTAATTCCAGTTACTATATTTTTGGGGATTTTACAACTTTTTTTTTCTTTTCCAAAATTCTTAAGTGTTTTTTATATCTTTGAACATATTCAACATAGTTATTTTAATGTCTGTCTTTGATAACTTCATAATCTGGGTCTCCTATGAGTCTATTTCTGTTAACTCTTTTTTTCTCTTGCATTTCAGTTATGTTATGTTTTATCCTGATATACTTGGTTATTACTGATAAAGAAGTGAATGTTGTGCATAAAAAACTACAGAAATAATTGGAGGTTTCAAGTGATGTTCCATTTTCTTCAGAGAGGATTAAAACTTGCTTCTGACAAGCATCTAGGATTACTAGCAATTCAAAAATCACTTTAACCTGTTTTCAAGTTTTGACATAGTTTAACACCAGACTTTTTGTCCTGGCCCATATTGGGTTCATCCTTAGTCCCAGGATATACCTTTCAGAGTTCCAACTAAAAGCACTAGAGGTTTACTTGGACTTTAGTTGCTTTTCTTTTTACCCCAAGAGACAGGATGTCTCCTTTTTTAGCTCATCATCTCCCTCCACTGAAATCAGCAGATGCACCTAAGGGGCAAGCACTGGGAAATGCTAAACTTGCCTCCGTCCATTCTTTACCCTGATCTTCACTGCCTGGTCAGCTTTTTGATGCCTTTAAACTTTTTTTTCCTGTTTTTGTCCACCTTTTCTGATCGTTCTCAGCATAAGTATTGTTGTAATTACCTAGTCTTACTGCTTCTATTCATTATCATTTATTTTTAAAAGGAAATGTTGTTAAAGCCTTTAAATATATTTTTTTACATGCTTCCTCAAAACCTTTATGTGACTTGAGAGTATTTTTTATGGTTATTTTATTTCCAACTCCTGCTGAGACCCTGAACAATTAATATATTCAGTGCATAGGTAAAGTTTACCATGTATTCCAGACTAGTGGTTCTCAATCTTGGCTTCAGTGACTTGGACTTCCACCAAGGGTCCTTAGGTCCTACCATATGAGATAAATAGGGTCATACTGTTAAAGACAAGTGTGAAAAAAACTGCTGAAGAGAGTTAGATTACCCTTTGAAGATAATTTTTTGCCTCATGTTTTGGACAAGTAGGCTAATAAGTGGGCTATGTCTAGTCTCATACCTAATCTCTTCAAAGGAGAATAGACCATTTGAAAATTGTATAAATATTTCCTCTGAGAACTGTTGAACAAAACAAATGAGCAGGCAAATCTGGGTAAAGGATAAAGTCATAATTGTAAATTGCAGACTGGAAAGTGTATATCCCTTTGAGGCAGCCACCTCTTAGTTTTAACTAATTATTGCCTTTTGGAAAACAGACCCAATATTATTTAATCCCCCATCCCACACCCCTTTTTTTCTTCAAGGGAAGCCAGAAATCCTTGTATTTTTATGGGCTATTTTCTACTTCTTAAGTGATGTCAACTCATTTAACAATTTTTAAAGTATTATAACCAAAGAAAATTTGCTGCAGGCTAGCTTAATTAAGCCCAGAGATGACCTTGTTACCTCTGGCTAAAGTCTATTTTCAAGTGTGTACCCTTGTTGTCCAGAAGAACAAATGTAGGTACCTACCTGAAAATGGACTGAGCAATAGAGAGTTAGATTTGAGGAGCTGCACATTTTTTATAGGTGTGTATATAAAATAATGAAATTAACTTTAGAAATCATGCACAGTTTACCACTTTCCTTATTCATAATCATTTGAATACAATTTTTCTTAGTGACTCATTTCTTACAAACAGGATTGAGCCATCTGTGGATATATCAATTCTTTTTTTTTCCTTGTCTGTTTTTTTTCATGTGGAGTACAATTCAGGGTCAGGTATACAAATGGTCATCATGCAGATACCTTAGTATTATGATAATTGTTCAGGGTCTGCACATTAGTGAGAACATTTGATACTCAGTTCTTTGTTTCTGTGATGATCACTCAGTATTATAGACTCTAAGTTCATCCAAGTTGCTATGAAGTTTATCATTTTGTCCTCCTTTATGGCTGCATAGATATATCAATTCTTAAAAACAAAGTGGCATTTTGATAAAGAACGTTGTTACTTGTGCCCCTCAAGAATAACAACTTGAGTTCTGCTACTTTTATATGTATAATATAATTTTGAAACTTAAAATTTTATTTTTACTGTACAGGAAATGACTCCAAAGTAGATGGTTTAGTAAACTTTGAGAAGCTAAGGATGATTTCCAAGGAAATTCGCCAAGTTGTTCGAATGACTTCTGCTAACATGGACCCAGCTATGATGTTCCGGCAGAGGTATGGCATTGAAATGTGTAAAAGTGTTAGAGTGGCATTGAGGGTTATATAATAATAATCATAGTATTTATCATTTATTGATCATCTACCATTTGTTGTGTGCTGTACTACGTACTTTACACGTCAATTCAAGTAATTGTTTATCACAATAACCCTTAACAGATAGGTGGCGTTGGTCTTCCTTTTACATATGAAGAAACTGAAGCTCAGAGCAGTTTTTACGTAATTTGCTATGATTTAAACCCTAGTTTCTATATGACTTTTTTTAGTATATGAATATTTTTGTATTGTTATTCTTTAAGATATCAGCAAATATATGTGAAAAATTGCTGATATTTGTGAAATTAGCACAAAAGACAAATGCTTTCATCTGGTTTCTAACTTAATTTGTAAAGTATTAGTCTGCATGCCTTTTATTTTTATTGAATATTTTGAAAGTTCTATTTCTGTCTACTTTATACTTTATCCTCTAAAACATATTTCTTTTTCTCAAATTATAATACTGCTGTTTACTTGTATGTAAGTTCTTATTACATACAAATAAACAGAATTTAGGAAGTGATGATTTAATTATGCTTTATCTTTATTAAAAATGGAAAATAATGGCCAGGGGCAATGGCTCATACCTGTAATATTAGCACTTTGGGAGGCAAAGGTGGGAAGATTGCTTGAGCCCAGGAATTTAAGACCAACCTGGGCAACAAGCGAGATTTCATCTTCTCATAAAATACTAAAAATTAGGTGAATGTGGTGGTGCACATCTGTAATCCCAGCTATCAGAAGGCTGATGTAGGAGGTTGTTTGAGCCTAGGAATTGAAGGCTACAGTGAGCTATGATCTTGCCACTGCACTCCAGCCTGGGCAACACAGTAACACCCCTAATTCAAAAAAAGGAAAATATTGTATTCTTTGTTAAGCCAGTCTTCTAACAATGCTTTTTAAAGTTCATTTTTGGTGTCATAACAAAGACTTCCTCAAATTATATAAAGTTTAAGCAAAGTATGTTGTTAAGCTTTTGCTATTGATTTTATAATTTTAAAAGTACACAGACGTCATGATTTTAATTTTTGGTCTGATGTTCTTTTGGGCCTATGTGTATAGCTTTAGTACATAAGGGCATTAAAAATGAAATAATTTACAAACGCAGTCAGAATTATTGTGATTTTAAAAAATATACTTTGCTAAGGAAACAGAAATACTTGATCATTTAAAAACCAGGGTTAGAGTTGGAGTTTTTGTAAACAAATATAACCAATGTATGTTAGGATTGGTTTTTTATTTGTTTGGTTTAAATCTCTGTTCAGAGTCTGTTTTTGTAAATAGCTGACAGTCGCTCTAGTTTAGAGGTCCTCAAAGAGTAGAGGAAGGAGTGTTCCATCTCTTCATCCTTACTCATCCCACTTCTGACCCTTGAGAATTACTGCATGTAATGAGAGTTGTCATTTCTCAACATTGCAGAAGCAGGAAATAGTAAGAACCAGGGACCAAAGCAAACCTGGAGCAGGATTTGTTTGTTTTTGGTTTTGTTGCATGTCCTTGGACAGTGTCTCTACCTCTCCCTGTTGTCTTACATGGACTTCCATTTACTCACCTATGTTAACACCCTGGTCCCTGAAGATGGAATGAATTTGTGACCCTGTCAGACCAGTTGATAATACACTAAGTCCTAGCCATGCTTCAGAAATGAGCAAAGGAGAGGAAATTAATTAACCTCACTGTTTTCTTGGGACTGGCCAGGGTTGAGTAGAATAAGGTATGGGGGGAAAATAAACATCCATATTTAGATTAAACCAAATTTTTTTCTGAATAAATTTTGTCAGCCAGTATTGAAATATAATATCTTTCTTTAAGCAAATAATGTCCATTTTAGTGTTGTATGATTATCTAGTGTGGACATAGTAATCCTTTTTATTTTAACAGTAATCCATTTGCTGACTAAAGAACAGAATCTTTATTCAGTCAAACAATAATGTAAAGATATACAGTATTATGTATGAATATTTTGGTGATGTTTTCACTTAAATTTTAAGTAGGATTTGCCGGTCAAATTTTCTTACAGAACACATTGTCAGAAACATTTCTGCACCTAAAAATGAAGTTATATATCTTTATGTTCCTTGTAATTTCATTCTGTCATCTAAATGAGTGGCTCAAACATCTTCTCAAAAAGATGCTCAAAAATTCTATTCCTTTAATATTCTTTCCCTAAAACTTTGAAATCAAAATTTATGGTAAATAAATATTTTTCCTTAAGTTTCTTATTAATATAAGCTTTTGGATGAAATAGGTTTTAAAAATATAACTGGTCTAAAACATTTTTCATAATGTTTTGGGATTTTTTTGGCCTTCAGTACATACATAACTCATCTTACTCTTCTGCATTCCATTAAAATCATTATATTGTTAAGCAACAATTTTTTTCCCAGTAAAATTTTTCTGTTCTATTCTGTCTGCATAGTTTCTCTGACTTTCAACTGTTGTCTTTTTTTCTGTGCTTTCCTATTCAAACACATGCTTCAATGTTTGTGGCTCTTGCTTACAGGAAGAAGAGGTGGCGGAGTCTGGGGTAAGTGTAGAGATGAACGCAACTGGAATGAAGGTTGTGCGACTCTTAACGTATACTGCATCCTTTTCATTAATGCACGCACATAAAATAGCATGTATTCTATTAACCCTGTCAGCCTACATTCCTGACAAATGCCTTTTGCTAACAAGGTGAAAGTAGTGATAGAACTAGCTTCCCCTCTCCTTTTCCATTATTGGCATCGTGTAAGTCATTTTTAGATTTTAATTTAGTTGGGTCAGTTAGATGATGATGACGATAGTGAATATTTGTTGCGTGCTTGCTATGTGCCATACACTACTATAAGCACACTAAGTGAATTATTTAATTCTCTTACCACCCTGTGAGTAGAAACCATTGTTCTCATGTTACAGATGAATAAGATAGAATGGTCCAAAGTGTTATATCTCATTAATGAGAGAGCCAAATCTTGGTAATCTGATTCTAGAGTCCACACCACTTTCTTTTATTCAAATTCTAGATTATGTAAAAGTAAATATATAAACGTATAAAAATAGATGAGAGGTCTGTTTATGAAGGTTGAATTTTCCATCCATTTTTCAAAAAGAAACAACCTTTATCCAAGCTGTACTATAAAGTTGAGTTAGAAGATGATTTTAATTCTTCACATCCACTAATGCCATGAGACTTTCAGCAGACTTCCAGCATTGATTGAATTTTATTTTAAATTTTTACCAGCTTTAATTAAAGACTCTCTTATCTCTCTTTAAAGCTGTGATAGAATTAGAAACTGCCACCATTTGTTGTTAAAGTAGATTCAGGTCTCTGCCTCTACATAGCTAAGTATCTATTTAGAAACTAAGGATCTCATAAATCCTCTATTTAGTCCTTTCTCTTGTAGATGAAGAAAGCGATGGCTTTTGTGGATGAAGGGATTGTATAAGAAGAATTTTGTTATTTTAAGGCTGTAGTGAACCATGAAGTTAGATGCTTTCATTACATGCAAGAGTTTTTTTGTGAGCCACTTCCTTTACTTGAGTCTTGTCTCATTTGTGGTCTTGTTTTCTGTTAAAACTTGGTTAACTTGACTTTCCTTCCACTTTCTTCCTTCCCCTTCTCTGTGTGTCTCTCATGCGTTTTCTTCTATATCATACATTTATGTCTCCGTCTTTTCTGGTTCTTCTCACTGAAAATAGAAATTGATAGCTGG
The DNA here is from genome assembly GCF_000164805.1 of Carlito syrichta. NCBI lineage: Eukaryota > Metazoa > Chordata > Mammalia > Primates > Tarsiidae > Carlito > Carlito syrichta. Next base: position 94,138 of record NW_007249666.1, on the reverse strand, counting down.
CATTACTATTGTAAAGAAGAATACTTGTACAGTATATCTCAGTGGGTATTGGAGAATTTGAATGACTTATGTTAACACATTCATTGTTTATTCAGTTTCAAGGTTGCCTTGTATGATGATTGCAAACACTAGGTATATTTTATATCAGAACATTTTCTATTTTTGAAGTAGTTTAGAAAATATCTTATTGTCATTTAGCTCATTATCAGAATTTCATTTAGTTTCATTTATCAGAATTTTGTATTTCTCCTAGATTGGTCAACACCTGCTCTTTTTTGAAAATATCAGCTAAGATAAAATAATTAAATATTTGTATTAAAATTTGCTTCTAAATGTTGGGACTTGATTTTACTGCATTTCTTTGAATTCAAGATATTATCAATTGTTGGGCACACTGTTATTTTATGTACCACTGAGAAAAAATTAGTGCAGTATGCTGTTGCTATTGAGAATTTTTACTTTATGCTTATCGAATGAGCTCTTACAGACTTAGATATGGATTTTTTATTATATGACACCCTTGTGCTTACATAAAAAGGAAAAATATGAGCAAAACAAACTGGTTTAGGTCTTTCTAAAATTTCTTCATATCCAAAATATGAATCTTTTAAATCACTTTCAGAGTCATTAATCAGTTTTGTTTTTTGTTTTTTCCCCACACTGTATGGCCCTCTGTCATCAGTGTGTTGGTGATGCAGCATTTCTTCAAACAAACTGTAAAAGGACTAAAAGCTGCTGGTACTGGGCTCTTAAGCTGGGTTTGCAAATAACTAGAGCTTTTGCTACTGCTTTGGGAATGTTGTTGAACTTGGTAAATTCACTACCTCCTTATAATAATTTGATCCCTGGAGGTTAAAAGGATAATTTACAAATGTCATCAAATTTTCTTCCAAGCCAGTCTGCAAGTTTTGAGGTTTCTTGCTTGTGTTAATAATGACATTCATGTCACAGTTTCTCTCTCCAATAGCAGTTGAAAGTTGCCATTGATTATAAGATACACTCCTATTTCAAAGTTCTTAAAATGTGAGAGAAAAAAGTACCATAACACTTTTTGTAACTGTGTTTCACATAATTTACATGAAAGCAGTAGGATTTTAGTGTGTTTTAACCTGGGTGTATGAGCACTGTGGGCTCCGTATTTAGAATAGTTTTATATAAATGTGAAAGCTAATTTAGAAAATCAATAGATACCCTTATTATTTTGGAATGCCAACTACTTTCAAAATAATAATTATCTAAGAACTTTGTGTTTGCTAGCCTTATTAGAAAGGACAAACATTGCAGCTGCAGTTTTCCCTCAGTTCTAGATGTATAGTCATTGTAGAAGAAGGTTTGCCAAGAAGAATAGAGTTGGGTGAAGCTGTAGCTTGTTTAAATTGTGATTATTTCTACCCATCTTGCAACTACATCTTATTCAGAAGCATTACAGAAGTCAGACCCCAGATCCCATATCCTCAGTTCTAGAATCTGAATATTGCCTAACCATTCCATATGTGAGTAAAAGCCCCGAGTAGCTTTTTACTGTAGCATTTCTAATCTCTTGCTATATTGAATTGTGTATAAATGCTGTTAATTTTCAGTAATATCTTACTGATTGTTCTCTCTGAATTTTGGCCAAAATATAGTTACTACTATAAGTGGGCCTTCTGTAAGGTAATGGCAGTAGCATGTCCAAAGCAGCACAGACAAGCAAAGCTGCTCTAGAAACCTCATTGCTGGAGAACCCTGGTGCAGAGATCTGACTGAGGATGGACTTTTCCTGACCTGCACTCTTGCCATATCTTGAAAGTGAATAGCTCCCAGGGCCAGAAGAATGCTTTTTCTTGTTATAGCTGTGCCATGAGTTTCATAGGCACAGACACAGGCCTGATGTAATATGTTTCTTGGGGGAACTGTTGTCTTACTCTTTTGAAGTCTTTTTTTTTTTTTGCCAAATCTCGTTAATTCAGAACATCACCATGTGTGCCAAATTACTTTGTATTAATGCTCTTCATCTTTTAACTCATTTACATCAGCATGCAATAAATAGCATTAACAAAACGAAATCTTTTACTCTTCAGTCTGCCATGCTTAATTCTCATCTTTACAGCCTCTTACTGTGATCTCTATCTTCTTACAGGTCATTGAGCCAAGGCAGCACAAATTCAAACATGCTGGATGTTCAGGGAGGTGCTCACAAAAAAAGGGCACGCCGCAGCTCTCTGCTTAATGCCAAGAAGTTATATGAGGATGCCCAAATGGCAAGGAAAGTAAAGCAGTATCTTTCCAGTTTGGATGTAGAGACAGATGAGGAGAAGTTTCAGATGATGTCACTGCAGTGGGAGCCTGCATATGGTACCTGTGAGTATAGGTTTTCATTTATATGACAATAAGGAACTCAACAAAATAGAAACTTATTTCCCTAGTATTAGGCTGAAGTTCCAAAAAATTTTTAAACACAAAAGATAACCCTAAGCGTCAGGTGATCCAATTAATCAGCTATTGAGTCCCATCCATTCCTGATGGCTTAGAAGTATAAGTTATTTTAAAAGTTTTATAAAGTTGTCTTGTAAAAATTGAATCATTATAGAGGGCCTATCTGTTTTAGAACATTTTTACTTTCATCCCTAAATGAAGGAAGAGTAAACATAAGTGTATTTTTTACCTTTATTTCATGGATACTACCATTTACCAACTAGAAAATAAAAGAAATTTGATTAAAATACTAGAATAATAGATACATTACAGGTGTCAATAGTGAAGTGAAACAAGAACAAACCAGACACATTCTGATATTGTTAGTCTCTAGAATATAGAATGAATAAAAAGGAATCCTGTTCTCAGTACTTTGTTTTAAAATTAATTACAAACAACAGAATGCATATGTCTCTGGATCAAGGAAATCGTTAAGAGCAGAAATCAGAGAAGGTGAAATATATTGTTGTAACAAAAAAAAAAAGATTGAACTTCTTATGCTAAATTATAGGTTAAGGCTGAGCACAGTGGTTTATGCCTGTAATCACTGTACTTTTGGAGGCCAAGGCCTGAGATTCGCTTGAGGCTAGGAGTTTGAGACCAACCTGGGCAATGTGGCAAGACCACATCTCTACAAAACAATTAAATTAGCTTAGCATGGTAGTACATGCCTGTAATCCTAGCGACTCAGGAGGCTGAGGTGAGAAGGATCACTAGCCAAGGAGCTCCAGGCTGCAGTGAGCTATGATCATGCCACCGAACTCCAACCTGGGTGACAGAGGAAGAGCCTGTCTGTTAAAAAAAGAAAAAAAATTATAGGTTGAATGTTATGCTCATAAAAATTACAGTAGAATTCTATTTCTAAGTTCTTAACTGATGAGGAGAAGCAGTAGTCATCATAGATTGACCCTAAATTTACATGATATGGTATTTACATAGTAATAGAAAAAGTATGCCAAACGAATGAGAGTAGAAAAGAGAGAGTGGAAATAGACCTGAATATTGAATTTTTTAAAAGATTCAGCTATGGCAATGAATTTTAAAATACAGGATAAGGAGCCATTTAATAAATGTTATTATTGAAACAGTGTCTTGAATGGTTCTACCTAAAAGTGTTAGCATGTGATGGAAAGAATAACTACTAGAAGGTGTAAGCAGAGTCTGAGTCTCACTTATTATCATTTAAGAAAGGTTTTCTTTATCCTTGTTCTGTTTTCTCAAAAATAAAACTTGAGCAAGCATTTTATCTGTGAGTCTTTCTACATCCAGCCTATTAAATTTGGAGAAATAAATAACAGCTAACACTTTTGGAGAGCTACATGCCAGCTGGCACATGTGAAAGGTGGAGGCTAGAAAGACTGTAAAACCTTTAATATTTATTCATGTTTTAAAGTTCAAAACCATATACAAATTAAAGTCATTGGACCCTGCTTTGAGTTATCATCCAAGTTATTTTTCTACCTCAATATAGACTTAATCATCTTGTGGTTATTAAACATGGTTTCATGCCTGCATGCCTTCCTCTTCCTATACCCACCACAGACTTGTCTCAGTCTTTTCTCATTAATCTAAACAGTGTTCTGTGCTACATATTTAATATTGATTTGGAATGAGAAAACCTGTAGTGTTTTCTTTCTTAAACTAGATTTGAATTTTTTGTTTGTTTTTTTGTTGAAGTCTCACTTCTTCCACCTTAGCCTTCCAAGTAGCTGGAACCACAGGCACACCCCACCATGCTCAGCTAATTTTATTTATTATAGAGGCATGGTCTTGCCAAGTTGCCCAGGCTGGTCTTGAACCCCTGGACTCAAGTAATCCTCTTGCCTCTGCCTCCCAAAGTACTGGAATTACAAGCATGAGCCACTACACCTGGCATGATTCTTTTTTTTTTTTTTTTTAAGAGACAAGGAATTGTTCTGTTACTCAGGCTGCTTTGATGGTGTGTTCTTATTTCACTGCAGCCTCGAACTTTTGGGTTCAAGCAATACTCCCACCTCAGTCTCCTGAGTAGCTAGGATTATAGGCACACACCACCATGCCCAGCTAATTTTTTTTATTTTTTGTAGAGACAGAGTCTCGCTTTGTTCCTGGACTCAAAAGGTCCTCCCACCTTGGCCTCCAAAAGTGCTGGGATTGCAGGCATTAGCTATTGTGCTCAGCTTGAAAAATTTAATTCATTGCCTATTCTTTTAATTTGGGTTGAGAGTCTTATTATATTGGATTTTTTTAAATTTATTTTTATTATAAAAATGGGGTACAATTCAGGGTTAGGTATACAAACGTTGATTATGCAGGTATCTTGTTGATGAGGTATATAATTTAAATGTTTAAATAGTTACTATCCCAAGCCAAAACAATAGTTGATTTCTGAGCATCAAGAAATTTGGTTCTTTCTCATTAATCAGTATATATGTGTGTTTTGGCATACATCTGTGAACTCTTATATTTAAATAGTCTTTGGGGTTTTTTTTTTGTATTGTAGCCATTATTAAAATAATATATATTAATATAATTTAATATTATTATTTTGATAATGAAGTTGGGAATTGATTAGTATTGAGAGAAGGATGAAAGTGTGTTCATGGCTATAACCAAAAGATGCTAACTTTTGATTCAATTAGTTGATAATCCACTGCATATCGTCCCCAGGGGTTCCTGTGTTTTGACGTTCTGCGATATTCTGTTATTCTTATCACCCATAATATTCTCTATGCTCTCATAATAAAAGCATAATAGCTAACTATTACAGCTATGCCATGACAAATTAAACATCTATTTTGCTTTTTATCTTGGTGTTTAAAACAAGTACATCATGAAGTACTAAGGCTACACTTGCATTGAAAACACCCTGAATAACTTACCTATGGATTAAAAGTACTGCCAGAAGGGAGAATTTCTTTTCTTTGGACTGCATTATTGATTTTTTTTATGAAGGAGGCAGCTTTTGAGTTGGAGTCTCACTCTGTCATCTAAGCTGGAGTGCATTGGCACACTCACGGCCTCCGCAACCTCCACTTGCTGGACTCAGCCAGTCCTTCCACCTCAGCCTTCCAAGTAGCTGGAACTACAGGTGTGTACCACCACGCCTGGCTAATTTTTTTTTTTTTTTACTTGTAGAGATGAGTTCTCACCAAGTTGCCCACGCTGGTCTCGAACCCCTGAGCTCAGGCAGTCCTCTTGCCCCCACCTCCCAAAGTGCTGGGATTATAGGCATGAGCCACTGTGCCCAGCTGGTTCTCAGTTTTTAATTCTGACATTCATTTTCAAATATTCTAAGCATGGATTTATATAACACTGTCTGGTATTCCTGTATATATCTGTTGAAATAGTTTAGCTTATTCATTCAACAAATATCTATTAAGAATCTGTTTTGAATCAGTCAGTGGCATATAGGAATATAGTAGTGAACAAAATACATTGTCCTTACTCTCAAGTTAATTACAGTCTAATGGGAGGAACGGACGTTAATTGGTTAATCACACAGACACAGGTCATTGTGTAGTTATAAAACTATTATCGGTGCTATGGAGGAAAAGTACAGGATGCCATGAGAACATAAAACATTCTAATGTAGTCAGTGCAGAATATGAAATAGTAGGGAAGAGTTGAGAAAGTTGATGTGAAAGATATAGAAAGTGGAGGGGAACTTCTGGCTTAGGGACTTGAATAAAGACTGATTTAATAGAAACCTGGAGGGTGTAAGATTGGTAAGAGGAGAGGTAGGTGGTTCAAGGGGGCAGGCTGATGGTAAATCACGCAGGGTCTTTTAAGCCTTGTTTTAGGGATTTAGTCTTTATCTTGAGAGCAGAAGCAAGTCATCTGAAGGTTTGTGTAGGAGGAAAAGAAAAGTGCAATGATCAGATGTTCATTTTGAAAGTCACTCTGCTATTATATGGAGAATGTTTTGAAGGCATGCTGGAATTGTTGCAGTGAAAGAAGTATTTCAGTAGTATAGATAAGAGAATGTTAACTTGACCCTTCAGAATGAAGGTGAAGATAAAACTAATTAAATTAATGAATTCAAGATTTATTTAGGAAATAACCAATTTATTCTACCACAATTTTAGAGATAACTTTTTTTAAAATCTGATCCACCAAGACATAGAGATAACATTTTTTTCTTTCTTTCTTTTTTGAGACAGGGCTTTACTCTGTCATCCAGGCTGGAGTGTAGTGGCACAATCGTTGCTCACAACAGCCTTAAACTCACTGGGCTCAAGTTTTCCTCCTGCCTTAGCCTCCAAAGTATCCGGGACTACAGGTGCACACCACCACGCCCAGCTAATTCTTCTATTTTGGTGATGGTGGTGGTGGTGGTTGTTGTTGTTGTTGAGATGGGATCTCACTGTATGGCCCATGCTGGTCTCAAACTCCTGACCTCAAGTGATCCTCCTGCTTCAGCCTACCAAAGTGCTGGGATTAAAGGTGTGAGCCTCTGCACCCAGCTAAGATAACATTTTAGAGTACTCAAATGAAATTTCTGTTAAGAAAATTAACCTACTTTATTTTTTGTGCTAAAAATAGGTGGTTTTATAACAGCTGTTTGTCGTCAGTGAAATAACCTTGCCTAAAGTGAGGCGTTACCTATTTCTTACTCTCTCCTACTAGTGACCAAGAATTTAAGTGAGAAAAGATCAGCCAAATCATCTGAAATGTCTCCAGTACCTATGAGGTCAGCTGGCCAAACAACTAAAGTCCACTTGCATCAGCCCCACAGAGTAAGCCAGGTGCTTCAGGTGCCAGCTGTTAATTTGCACCCCATCAAGAAGAAGGGACAAGCAAAAGACCCTGCACTGAGTGAGTATTCACAATTAATATTACATTCATTTATTTGAAATTTCCAGAGGAGTTAGAATGAAACATAATTACATATCCTCAGGAGATCAACTATTATAGGTTTTATAATATAACATCACTTCAGGAATCAAAAAATGTTTCATTTTGCCTATAGGTGTTTGATGACAGCATACATGTTTTAAATGCTGATATTAGAATTCCATTAATGCTGAAATCTGTTGATCAACAGAAAACTTACAGCAGTACCTCTTGGGTACCAAGGGCTTACTACATTCAAAGGTGTATTTAATCAAATATGTAATGCAGATGCAGCCAGAAAACTGAAAATGAAGTGGTTTCTTCCAAAAATGAGTATATGTTGTTTATTTTGTTTTTTTTTAATTCTGAAAACCTAGTTAGGAAACAAGAAGAGAGTGTAACACGTATATAATGTACAGACCACACATTTTTTTTCCTGTTAGGCCATGTCAGTATTATCCATATTGCTTCATTTGTTTGAACAGTTTACTATTTTAGCTTTTAGATGGAAAAGTAGAATTAGATTTGGTTACTAGAGTTATTACTTAGACCATGCATTTTATACATAGTACATATTTAATAGAACTTTGTGAATTTAATTTGATTTTGCTTGCGATACAAAGTTGAATAAATTCCCACTTCTTTTTTCTTTTTTTTTTTGAGTTGGAGTCTCACTCTGTCGCCCAGACTGGAGTGCAGTGGCCGCTCCCGGCCACCGCAGCCTTGACCTGCTGGGCTCCGGTGAT
>NW_007249666.1:83593-86103 GCF_000164805.1 Carlito syrichta | reverse complement strand
CTCACCTCAGCCTCCCAAAGGCGCAGGATTACAGGCTGAGCCACCGAGCCTGGCTTAATTCCCACTTCTTTGCTCGATTTTCATTCTGATGATACAGACACAAACAGATGGCTTCAGTATAACATGTTTGTTGTTATGCCCAGGATATATACAGAACATATAAAGAACAAAACGAACTTTTAGTTCGGGCAGGAATTAAGGTGGGATTTCAGAAGAAGGCTTTTTGAAGATAACACTTAAGCAGGGTCTTAAATGTTGATAAAGAAACTAATAAGGCAAAAGTTCCAGAAAAGTTGCTTCAGGCAAGAAAAACAACTTGGTATCTGCAAGGAACTATAAGCACTTTGCTGATTCTGAGCACAAATTGCATGCAGTGTTGACAGTAATAATTAAAGCTAACACTTAGCATTTACTGAGTGCCAGGCATAGTTCAAGGTACTTCATTAACTTTATTTATTAATTTAATCTTCATAGTATCCCCCACAATATAGGTGTTATTTTACTTTCATTCTAAAAGAAAGCATAGAGTGTCTAAGTAACTTGCATACTTACCCGTAAATGATGGAGCTGGGAGTAGAGCCCAGGCTGACTGGCTCTAAATCCTTGATTTTAACCACTGTACTAAATAGCCTGCCATGATTTAGAGAAGTGAAGTCATAGGGCGAAATAATAACCTGCCATGCCAAAGGAAAGTGGTCAGTGGAAAGTGGTTCAAATTATGTTTGTGAAGAATAGCTATAGCAGAGTGTGCAGCAACACTGGAGATAGAGAGCTCAGATGGAAAGCTGATATTACAGTTCATTGGAAGTTGCCCAGGGCCTGGATTAGTGTGGTGACTGTGGAAAAAAAGAGAGAATCGGATGCATAATTGACAAAGTTGATATATTTGTTGGTGGCAGTAAGCAAGAGACAAGATTAGTTCTGGTCTCTTGAGTACCATCACTTGAGAGGCAATATTTCTTATACCATGTAGCTTGCTTGCTTTCTTCTTATAATATGACTGTTATTTAAGTGATAAATATATGTATATATAAATGGCATGTAATGAAGGGTAGTGTGAATATACTGTGATTTAAATTTTTTCTTTGTCAGAAGATTGCTTATTACTATGCCAAATCCTCATCAAAGTTTGCTTACTTGTTAGGAACAGTGTCAATAGTTCTTTGACATTTCTTAGTTAAGACACATGTAAAAACATCAGAGTATTGAAATCATTGCTCAGTTTGACCTACACTAAACAGGACAAGATATTGGACAAGGGTAATGATAGAACTTTGCAGAACTTTCCAGTGTACTCCATACTATTTCTCTATAAATTCATTATTCTTTCTGTTGTTTACTTCTCTCCTGTAGTGTGAATTTAGTGCTCTTGAAAAGGGCTGGACTGGCAGCCCTGCAGCCTCTTCTGTATACCCACAGCACAGATGCACCACAGGTAGTGACAGTGCCAACATCCCCACACTGCTCCTGCCACATGCCTCGCCCTAACTTGGAGAGGCCACCTCTAGAGGGGAGGGAAGAGTTTGAATCCATGCCTTCTCTATTCAATTTTCAAACAAGTGTGTCAAAATTGTGGGGGGTGGGGCACTGTACTCAGACTGTTAAGTTGATTTCCCTTATACCACAAAACAGATAAACTGTTTAATTATTAAAATCTGTTCTGTGCTGACCAGCTGAATTTATAACAGATAACCTAGAGGTGAGAATCTCTGTATGCCATTACCCAGTCATTTAGTCCCTGTTTGTCATTTACACATTTCAATTGACTACACTAGCCATTTTGCATCATAGCTTTAGTTATGTAGTGATTTAGGCAACCACAGGCATTTTAGTTGTGAAATGACCACTGTTTGCATCTTTGGTTTTATTTTTAGGTACAAGTTTACCTCAGAAAGTTTTAGAAACAACTGAAGAAGTAAACAACAAGAGACACATAGACGACACCATTTCTGTGGCATCATCTTTACATTCCAGTCCTCCTGCATCTCCTCAAGGTTCCCCTCGCAAAGGTAAGACAAAACTTTTAGTTCTTGTTAGACAAGACAGCACTTTCCAATCTATAGCAATAATAGGAAGCGCTAAGAAAAGCATAATTTCTAACACTTACTTTTTGAACTTTCATGTTTTGTATTGGATTATTCAAATGATTTTCAGGTGTTATGCATGATGTAACTAGGACTCCAGTATTCAAAGTATGGTCCTTCTTTGACAGAGGGCAAGCATCGAATGAAGACACAAGCCATAGTTGTTTTGATACAAATTCTTGATGTTGTTATGAAATTTTTCCTGTTATTTAAACATTGCTGTGGAATATTTGCAAACAAAAATTTCTTTCTTTTTTTTTTTTTGAGTTGGAGTCTCACTCCATCGCCCAGACTGGAGTGCAGTGGCCACTCCCGGCCACCGCAGCCTCAACCTGCTGGGCTCTGGCGATCCTTCCACCTTAGCCCTCCAAGTAGCTGGAACTGCAGGTGTGCACTACCACACACGGCTAATTTTTTTTTTTTTTT
>NW_007249666.1:57454-83360 GCF_000164805.1 Carlito syrichta | reverse complement strand
CCGGAGCCCAGCAGGTCGAGGCTGCGGTGGCCGGAAGCGGCCACTGCACTTCAGTCTGGGCGACAGAGTGAGACTCCAACTCAAAAAAAAGAAATTGCTTTTGGCTGGGCTTGGTGGCTCAGCCTGTAGTCTCAGCACTTTGGGAGACCAAGGCAAATGGGTTGCCTGAGCCCACAGGTTTGAGACGATCCCGGGCAACTTGGCAAGACTGCAGCTGTACACTAAATTTAAAAAATTTAACCAGGCATGGTAGCGCGCGCCTGTAGTTCTGGCTACTTGGAAGCCTGAGGCAGAAGAATAGCCATAGCCCAGCAGGTCAAGGCTGCACTGGCCGTGAGTATACCACTGCACTCCAGCCTGGGCAACAGGGTGAGACTCCAACTCGGAAAAAAGAAAAGAAGTTGCTTTTAACCAACTGTAAGATTTAGGAAAAGAAACATATTTAGTTTGATACTTTTCTTTTTTAGTAATAGAGTATTTCCTTTTTATTAATCAAGATTTAAAATAACCCTTATGAATTTTTATGTTTATACTTACACAGCTCTCATGAAATGAAAAAACTGAAATTATTCTTGTTCATTTACATGCGTTTTCATAATTCAGACTGAAGTATTTCTTTTCTTGACTAGCTTCAGCTGTGTGCATGTAGATGCCACTTCATGTTATCTACATATGTAGCATTCTAAATTTCTTACATTAGCCCCTTCACCCTGTGGTGTACCCTGGGGGGAAAGGCTACTTAGTCCTGGCATCATCTTCACAGATGTAAAAGAATTATATCTTTATTTATTCATTTATTTTTTATTTTTCATTTTTTATTTATTTTGAGTTGAGACTCTGTTGCCCAGACTGGAGTACAGTGGCATACTCATGGCCATCACAGCCTCAGCCTGCTGGGCTAAGGTGATCCTTCTGCCTCAGTCTTCCAAGTAGCCAGAACTACAGGCATTCACCAGTATGCCCAGCTAATTTTTTGATTTATTGTAGAGATGAGATCTCAGTAAATTTTCCAGGTTGGTCTCAAATCCCTGGACTCAGGCAATCCTCTTGCCTCTGCCTTCTAAAACACTTAGATTGGAGGTGTGAACCACCATACCCAACCTGTTTCTTTAAATAATCACAGCACAGGGACAGGATGTTACATGGTCAGAGGGAAAACAAGCTTATGAATTGTACTATGAGGGAGAAGCTTTCAGAGCTTACCTCAGCTCCCAGGTTCTAAATTTCATCCCACTCTGCAGCGACTTTCTTATTTTTGCCAATTTGGGGGCAGTAGTGTATGGTGATGTCAGACCTGAGTTTGAATCCTGATTTTGTCTCCCACTATAATTAATAACATAGTAGTAATTTATTTATAAGGTCATATTTCCCGTCTGTAAAATGGGAAAGAAAAGACTACCTATTTTAGGAGATTTGAGTAAGGTTTAAATGAAATAATATTTATAAAGCCTGAAGTGTTTAGTAAATTGAAGTGTCCCTTCCCTTTTCCCTGCTGCCACCACAGGGCACTTTAGCTCCATTATCCAGTTATCAAATAACTGAGACTGACTAGAATTTTCATTCATATTTTACTCTGGAAAGCTAAATAAAGGTGAAACAGGACATAAAAACAGTATATATAATAGGTACATTTATGAAACATAGGCTTCTCATCCTTTTGTAGCTCTAATACAATTTTGAGGCACACAGACCAGTTTCATCTCTTTCCCTATCCGTATGGTCCTGTCCAAGTTGCCCTTATCAAATCTTGAGGAATAGGAATGACAGCAATGCCTCTAGTTAGACAGATGGTCCAAATGAAATGTCCATATGCTCTTAATGCTCTTTCAGAAACACCTTTACGTGTTTCATCCCTTTTGGAGACTGTTCAGAGGTCCAACCCATTATGTACAGTTATCTATATAGAAAGTTAGTTGGATCTGATTTGGTGTTATATGCCTGACTGTGACTTGTGGGAAGAAATATTGGGAACAGGACTTTTCCCATTTGTTCCACTCCCAACGGAAAATCTACATTCAGCCCTGGAATAAAGAAATCTTTTCTCCCTTGTGTCTTTCATTATATAGCCAACAAATGACTATCATGTTTAGGTTTTTGAGTCTCTATAGTACTGTTTCAAATCTTCAGTTGCCTGAAGAAATTCTCTTCAAAACTGTTTCAAATTGTTCTTGCATATGTACTGTCAAAACCCCAACCAAAAGTGATATTTCTATTTCCATAGACAAGTTTTTGCCAGTAGTCTGTGATTGAACAAAACTATCACTGTGTTAAGAGTACATTACTAGGCTCTGTTCCCAGTTCTTGTGAAACTTTAGAATTTGTTCTTTGTTTTCTAATTATTAAAAAAATAAGCTCATCTTCATGTTTTTCATGAAAAGAATTTAAACAAGAAAGAAATTTTAGAAACAAGTTCTCAAGAGACTAAGCACTGTCTGTTCCAGTTTTAAGAAAGGCAGCTTCTCCATCTTGGAGCTACAACAGGATCAAAAAGTGTGCTTTATAAATACACCTATTGTATATACTATTTGTATGTCCTAGTTGGTTTTTACTAAGCTTTTTCATAGTAAAATCTGCCTTAAAATTCTAGAAATACTTAGTTACTTAGAAACAATTCTGATTACCTGATATTCTCATCATATTTTTCTTTATGACTTTGCCAGCATGGCTTACTTTTGTCACTTTTTTATCACCAGGCTTTTTCTGATCAAGGTAATCTTTCTTCACATTCTGTCATGCAATGACTGAAAGTATTTGTGCTATATAGCTTTTCCATGCGTTAAAAGATATGCTATTACACTTCAATTTTTCAAGTATTATCAAGATGTTAGAATGTTTTAATAGTGAAATGTTATATAAACCAGCCTTATTGTGATTGATTGGAAAGAATTAATTGACATGTCAGGGTTTTTGCATCTCTCCCTCCAGTTGGCAGTATCATATCTGATCACAGCAACGTGCTGCACCTCTCAGGGTCTTCCTCATCCCCTCCCCGTGAGTCCAGCACCAAGATCAGTGGCCAGAACTACCCCGGAATAGGTGGGGTTTACTTGCAAAAGAAAATCCTTCAGATTACCAGGAGCACAGCCAAAAGAACAGACAGGATGGAGAAGGCCACTGAGGAGAATAGAGACAGGACAAGTTATGAGAACACAGCCAGAAAAAGAATGACATCCCTGTTTAGAAGATTTAGGGAAAGAACTCTTCAAGGGAGAGACTAGTCAACTGCAAAAAAGAGGACACAGATCACAATCAAGCTACAGAAAGCTGTGAGAAAGTGAAGGATGTTGGGAGCAACATCAAAGATGAGAAAGGGAGTGCCATCTTCAATTCAAATAGCCAAGGCAACAGTAACGCTAAAACTGCTTCTATATGGGATTCAAGTCTAAAAGGAGGAAGACACTCTGATGAAGTTCCTTATAAGCATTTTATAATTAGTATTACAGATCCTCTAGCAACAAAATAATACTGATTTAAAGTGCCTTATTTGTACATATGTTATGTTACTAATGTATTGAGTTAGTAAACTTTATATGCTTATTTTCTGTAGTTGACTTTATTTCCTATGGTAGTAGCTGGGTCTGTGAGTGAAATAAGTAGAGGGGGCTTTTTAGGAACCCAGTGTTCACTTTCACCATAAAACCCCCAATAATAATCTGATCAGAACTTTTGCTTCAGAGAATTTTTTTTTTTTTTGAGTTAGAGTCTCACTCTGTCCCCCAGACTGGAGTGCGGTGGCCGGGAGCTGGGCTCCGGTGATCCTTCCGCCTCAGCCTTCCGAATAGCCGGAATTACAGGCGTGCTGATTTTTTGATTTATTGTAGAGATGAGATTTCGCCAAGTTGCTCAGGTGGGTCCCGAACCCGCAGGCTCCGGCAATCTACTCACCTCAGCCTCCCAAAGTGCTGGGATTACAGACTGAGCCACCGAGCCTGGCTGCTTCAGAGAATTTTATTGCTATCTTAGTACTTCAACTATGTTACACACTAAAGGGAAAAAAAGTGTTCAGGAGGCAAGAAACCATCTTGTACGTATACGTTTTTTATATCATGTACTTTTCACATATCTTTGATTGAGGGAGGAGGAGCTAGTCTAACATACCAAGTTTAAAATCATCTGGGAAATTTGTTAAAAATGCACCCCAGACCTCATAAATTTGAATTACCAGAAAGTGAACCAGGAAGATATATTTTAATTAGCTTGCCAGGTGGCTCTGAGATTTGATTATATTAGAAAATTACTAGTCTTAACAGACATAAGGATGATTTTTTTTTAATTTTAAATGCTTATTTTTTGAGGCAAGGTGTTGCTCTGTCACCCAGGCTGGAGTGCAGTGGTGGGGTCATGGCTAATTATAGCCTTGAACTCCTGGGTTCAAGCAATCCTCTCACTCCAGCCTCCTGAGTATCTGGGACTCAAGTTTATATCACCTACCTTGATTTTTTTTTTCTTTTTTTTTTGGCGGGGGGTGGAGGGGTGAGAGGGGGCATAGTCTCTGTGTTGCCCAGGCTTTTCTTAAATTCCTAGCCTCAAGCAATCCTCTCACCTCGGTCTCAAAGTTATTGGCGTTACAGGTATAAGCCGCCACACCTGACTGAAGTTATTTTTAAAACAGTGAGTAAGTTCTGTTCCATAGAACAGTGATTATTTCTTTTGAGAAAGAAGGTTTTTTATTTACTTTATTTACCACATTCATTTTCTTGGTCTCCTTGAAATTAACTAATCAGCTCATAGGCACTGACATATAGCAGTGATCAAGTTCAGAGATGTATAATAGAAGTCAGGAGAATGTCTTGTTTTAGTTGACCCTGTCCTGGACACTAACCTTAGTATAAATCATACATTTTCTGGGTCTTTTTTTTTTTTTTTAATAAGGAAACTACTTAATAAGGTTAGTGTGCAACCATTTTTTCCTTCAGTGATTTGAGTTACATGTGAATAAACTCTAGCATCCATAAAAGAGAGAGACCTTGGAGTTTAGGTTGTTGTCTTCATCTTAATGCATGAAGAAGCTAAGCCCTGAGATTCTAGTAACGTACCCAAAGCCTATAGTTCTTTTTTTTTTTTTTTTTGAGTTGGAGGCTCACTCGGTTGCCCAGGCTGGAATGCAGTGGCCGCTCCCGGCCACCGCAGCCTCGCCTGCTGGGCTCCCGCGATCCTTTCGCCTCAGCCTTCCAAGTACCCGGAACTACAGGTGCTCACTACCACGCATGGCTAATTTTTTATTTATTGTAGAAATGAGGTCTTGCCAAGTTGCCCGGACTGGTCTCAAACCCACGGGCTCAGGCAATCCACTTGCCTCGGTCTCGCAAAGTGCTGGGATTACAGGCTGAGCCACTGAGCCCGGCCAAAACCTATAGTTCTTAATGAGATTTCTGGGGATTGGTCCACAGGTTATATATTTGTTGAACCTCACTGTCTTCTATGAACAAGAAAATACCGTTTGCTTCTTTGAAACCTGGCCCATGTTGGGATTACTGGGGCATTGTTTTTCATTTTTTTTTTTTTTTAGAAAGCAAGATTTATTGAGAGGACAGAAAAGCTCCCACAGTGAGAAGGGACCCAAGGGAGTTGCCCCATTTTCTTTCATTTCTAAACAAAAATTTGGTTTATTTTCTTTCATTTATCAAAATAGACTATTATGTACATTAACCATCATGCTGCCCATTTGTTTTTGGATCCTTCACCTCACTCCATTCCACCCCTTCATTCCAAAGAATACAAAAGAAAATCTCTGTGTCTGCTGTGCAGTAAGTTATAGAACAGCTTAAAACATGTACATGCTGGGTTTCTTTCATAACATAAGAATCTATCAGTTTAGCTGCTTAATATTCTGCAAAGTTGGTAAAGAAAGAGGAAACTAGGTATAAGATTAAGTCCAAATCTAAAATAATTTATTTTAAAATACTAAAACAATGACTCTCAATTTGGGAAAGACTTCTTAGGTGGCATAAGCAGAATACCTGGGGTAAGTATATGGTAGTTTGAAAAAGCAAAAATGCAGTTCTTTCCCTTGAGTCCTGAATCCCATCCCCACTCCTACTTCAAGGTGGTATTTTGGGTTCAGGTCAGTCATCATGAAATACTGATTTTAATCAAAAGGAGGAAAGGGTATAGGATTTAAAAGAAATTGAGAAATTCTAAGACATCTACTTTTTAATGTTTGTAATGTATTTATTGCCTTCTTGTTTTATTACATGTTTGTAGCTGTGAGAGAGCCTGGGGCAGATATACTTGTAAACTAGTTTTTTCAGTAGTACTGAATTTTGACTGTCTTTTCCTTAAATTTGGAGTTGGATGTGTGTGGTGTGGGTAGGCAGATGAGTGTCTATGTAGGGAATGTGGGGAAAACTGACACCATCATATCTACATGGATGGAAACTGAGATGACTGCTTCTTTGTCTTTTGTTACTTTTGTGCATCTTTCATCCTTTCCTTGACTGCCCCTCTACCTGTTCCCTTTTTGGTAGTTTAATCAGTGTTCCTTTCTCATTCAGGTTATACACTCATACCATCAGCTAAATCTGACAACTTATCTGACTCCAGCCATAGTGAGATTTCTTCACGGTCCAGCATTGTGAGCAATTGTTCTGTTGACTCAATGTCTGCAGCTCTACAGGATGAACGGTGTTCTTCCCAAGTCCTGTCAGTCCCGGAATCTACTGGCATGCTGGAAAAGACTGATTATCCCTCAGGGATAGGAGACCACAGTCAACATGGCCCTGGGTAAACATCCTTGTGTGTTCATATCACAAAACTCAAGCCAACTGACCACTGCAAGTAGTATTCCCCAACTTGACCTTGGACCCCTCCCTCGTTAGGCAGTTGCAAGGGTATTAAAAGAATATGAGAGCCAAGCACATTTTTGCTGAAGATGTAAATAATTACTATTTTGAAAGATGTACTGGTGCTCATTTTAAAGTATTATTAAATTCAAGTAACTTTCTAGCATTATGTATCTTTTCAAACAGTAAAAACTCAAAGTACACCTGCTTCGGATATGGGGCGGTGGTTCTTGAAATTCTAGCTGTTAAGTTTAGAGATTGATCAAAAAGTTTGTGTAATAGAAAGTACCCTCAGTGCCAGGATAGATTGGGAGAGTAGGACCAGTTTTTGTTTTTTTTTTGAGTTGGAGTCTCACTCTGTTGCCCAGGCTTAAGTGCAGTGGCAGCACTCATGGCCACCACAGCCTTGACTAGCTGGGCTTCCCACAGCCTTGACTAGCCTTGGCCTTCCAAGTAGCTGGGACTACGGGCGCACACTGCCACACAAGACTAATTTTTTGTTTGTTTGTTTGTTTAATGTAGAAGCGAGGTCTTGCTAAGTTGCCCAGGCTGGTCTCAAATCCCTGGGTTCAAGCAATCCTCTTGCCTCTGCCTCCCAAAGTGCTGGGATTTACAAACATGAGCCACCACCCCCTGCTTAGAGTAGAACTACTTCCTAATCCTCTCTGAAAGTGTAATTTGTTAAGTAAGAATAATCACCTAGCAAAGGTTACATTTCAGAACTTTTTAACTCTAAATTTCTATTTAGAATAAAGCAAATAACTCTTTGAGAGAGTATTGAGAAAGTTAATTCTAAACTGATAAATATTGTTAAATCTGGTCTACTTTAATATGAAAAGTTTAAGATATAGTAAAGTATTATCCTACTTATAAAGGCTTCTGAACTGGTTTTCTAGACCAGAGGTCAGCAAACCTTTTTATGTAGGTTACATAATAAATACTTTAGACTTCACATAAAGTCTTTATCCCACTGTTCTGCAGTTGTTAAACCAGAGCAGCCATAGACAATACATAAGCAAATGGGCATAGCTGTTTCCCAATAAAATTTTATTTACAAAAGACCAGTTTGACCTTTGGCTATTTGCTAACCCCTCCTCTATACTGTAAATGAAGAGTTCACAAGCTTCCTTTGTGAGGGCCAGATAGTAAATATTTTAACCTTCGCAGGCTGCATATGGTCTCTGTCACAAATCCTTTGAGTTTTCTTTTGTTTAAACATTGACCTGCATAATGAACACTTGTATACCTAACCCTGAATTGTACAGTTTTAAAATACAAAAATTCAAAGTTAAAAAAATAAACATTGTAAAATTTTAAAACCATTCTTTGCTCCAGGCCATATAAATAAAATGGGCTAGTGGCTAGATTTGACCCATGAGCCTTAATTTGGGGACCTAAATTATAAATGATTGATTTACTTGGAGGATTGCTATTTACCTGGCACTGTACTAGGCTAACCTCAAAGGCACATTGAAAAACAAAACATGAATCCTCAAGTTGGAAATTTTATGTTGCCTGATGATGAAAATGTATGTTTTATTCATTTCAAACCTCTTTACATTTTCATTTAAAATCAATTCAAGAAAATTCTTGCTAGTCACATTGTCAAGCACCTAGAGTCCCAGCTACTGAGGAGGCTGAATGGAAAGACCACTTGAGCCCATAAGTTTGAGGTTGTTGTGCTGTGATTATGCCTGTGAACAGCCACTTCTCTCCAGCCTGGGCAACATAGTGAGACCCCCATCTCAATAATAATAATAGTAATTACAAAGTCCCCTACATATGAGAACAAGTTCCGTTCTAAGAGTGTGTTTGTAATTCTAATTTGTTCATAAATCCAACAAAGTTAGCCAAGTTACCCAACTAACACAATCAACTGTACAGTACCAACTGTGATACCACTGCTTTTACACTTGCTTCTGTACATCCTGGGCTTCAAATAAAGGTACTGTACCCTATACTGTACAACAAAGTTCACAAAAGCACAGCCACTTGTAGAGGATGCATGCACATTACAATGTTCACCAGAAACATGAACTAACTTATGTGATTGGACTTTGAAAGTTCACAACTTGTTTGTATATAGGGGACTTACGATACTTAAAAAGAAATATTCTGAGGAAACCTTGCTAAGCATTTTAGGTTGTGTTTCTAACTGAGTATTAACATTAATACTAATAAGGAGTTTAGTGGTGATCTAATGATAGTGTCATTTTTTTTCACAGGGTTCTTCTGACCTGAGCACTTGTGGTGCATGTTGTGCAGTTTCTTACAGACAATAATAACTTGAAACAAAGAAGACAGTTTTTTTTGTAAATGACTTTTAATTGTGTATTATCTCCAATTTTAGGTGGACACTCTCAAAGCCATCTCTAATCAAGGGTTTAGCTGTCTCGTCTTCTATGAGCAATGAAGAGATTTCTCATGAGCATATCATTATAGAAGCAGCTGATAGTGGTCGTGGAAGTTGGACTTCCTGTTCAAGCAGCTCCCATGACAACTTCCAAAGCCTTCCAAATCCAAAAAGCTGGGATTTCTTGAATTCTTACAGACATACCCATGTGGATGACCCCATTGCTGAAGTGGAGCCCACTGACTGTGAGCCCTATTCCTGTCCTAAAGGCTGCTCTAGAACTTGTGGTCAGTGTAAAGGAAACCTAGAGACCAATCAGTTGAGACAGAGTTGGGCCTCCTCCAGTTCTCTGTCTGACACATATGAACCAAACTATGGGACAGTTAAACGGAGAGTATTGGAGAACACCCCAGGTGAGGCATCTGAGGGCACGTACCCCAAGGATGCCACTGACCCAGTTTATAAAACTATCACTTCAAGTACAGAAAAGGGCTTGATTGGTAAGTTGTGTGTTTCTGATATATCTTTTGGCATTTATAGATTGGTGAAAAAAATGGCATTGGGATATCTTAGCCCAGGGTTTTATTATTGCAAAAATTCGTTATCTCACTACAACCTTTATTCCCTTTCAAACCTTAAATGAAAAGTCTAGTGTGAAAATATTTAATTAAAGTGACAAGTTTGTTTTGTTTAAGATCTTTATAGTTTCGTTGAGAAATATCATTGCATTAATTTGGAATAGTAATAGATTCTTCTCTGTCACCTTACAAATCGTTCAGACCATGATTGTCATGTATATGTGGTAGAAACATTAAATCTGCTACTAATTTTAGGTAGTAAAAATGTGAGAAAGTGTGATTAAAAGTTCAAAACATTTTTTCAGTATACCCTCTTGGTACACATCATGAGTGTACCAACTCTTGTTTGTGAATTCCATTCTAAGCTTTCTTAGTGTATTCTTTTAGTATTTAGCCACCAAGTATTTTTTTTAAATTTCATTTCTGAATTGTATAAATGCTTGGATATAATAGTCCCTGCTTTTCTACCTATGTGGAATGACTGTATTTTGAATCAACATTGTTTTAATTAACTCTTAATTCTATAGAATATTCATATCACATTTAATTTACTAAAATTGTGAAAGGGAAGTGTGCTGATTTTATAGTTACTTGTCAAATTTCATTATAGATTGAGTTGTTAAGTCATTCATTTTTTTTCCCCAAGGATTTTTTTTTTTCTTTTTTAATTTTTTTTTTTTGAGTTGGAGTCTCACTCTGTCACCCAGACTGGAGTGCAGTGGCCACTCCCGGCTAATTTTTTATTTATTGTAGAGATGAGGTCTCCCCAAGTTGCCCAGGCGGGTCTCAAACCCGCGGGCTCAGGCAATCCACTGACCTCAGCTTCCCAAAGCGCTGAGATTACAGGCTGAGCCACTGAGCCCAGCTCCAAGGATTTTTTAAAATCATATTAAAGCTTTTTAGGTAACCACTTTAGGGATCTATAAGCATATGTGTACAAGGATATAAAAGTCTTTCTCTTGTCTGGGACTGTTAAAAAGCTCTTAAAAGTCTTTCATTTCTGAGTGACTCTGAGCAAATCACTTACATTCTTCATTCTTGTCATCTTCTCTTGACAACCGTCCTACCTTTATCACCCTGCCCAGCTTATCCTCATATGGGAGGAGTGGAAGTCTTTTCTGACCTTTATAGTACATGCGGATTTTACTGGTAGAATTATACAAATTTCAATATGAACAAATCAAATTCTCTAATGGGAGATTTAATGTTAGAATTATTTAATGATCATTTTAAATGTATTCTGCTTGTAAATAGGTAGTTTTATGTTTTAAAAGTCACATGCATGATCAAGATACTCAGAGCCATTTGCCCTGCAGATCCTGTGAACTGGTGTTAATTTCACAGAGCTTCCTTTTTAACCTATTTCTGAGGCTTTTTGAAGCTTTGCCTTAGTCTCAGGGCTTACAACTTTAGGTAAGAGGATTTAAAGTCAGCATTATTTTTAAAGTACACTGAAAATTAGATTTAAGACGAATTTCCTAAAATTATGCTTTTTTTCTTCTCAGCTTAATCATAAAGCAGAAGTTAGAAGTAAGAATCTTGAAGGAATTAGTTCCTGTATACCAGGAAAGTTAAAGTTGCCTATGTGCCAGGACTAATACTAGTCTGCTCAGGAGTGCAAAAAACTGGTTCATGTCTCAGCGAGGGAGTGAAACAGCCCTTAAATGGCCCTAACATCATGTCTGTGTACACTCTCCCAATTAACAGGGAATATATGTTTAGGGGGAACTTGTAAATGTTTCTGACTCAGTCATCTTTAGGACTAGTGTCATTTCAATTGTTGTCACAGTGTCTGTGATATGAGGACTGAACTGCAGAATGAAGCTTGTCATCAGTGTCATCTCCTTCAGCTCTCCCGTTCTACTTAATGTTTATAAAATTTAATGTAGTTATGTATTTTAAAAACAGGTTTAAATATTAAGTTCAGCTTTTAAAAAATGTTTTAAATCTGCTGTCATTCAAATTTAATCATTTTTGTCTGTTTTTAGTTCTATTTTGTCATTGTAATAAGATTCAGTGTTTTTATTTTTCATTAACATTTTCATTGCTTATTTTTCATGCCAGTGTACTGTGTCACCTCACCCAAGAAGGATGATAGGTATAGGGAGCCACCTCCCACTCCTCCAGGATATATGGGAATTTCTTTAGCGGACCTAAAGGAAGGACCCCACCCGCACCTAAAACCTCCAGATTATAGCGTGGCAGTGCAGAGGTCAAAGATGATGCATAAAAACCTCTCTAGACTACCACCAGCTTCTCTCAGTAGCAACCCTGTGACCTGTGTTCCATCGAAGATTCTAACTCAGCCTCAGAGGCATAATTTGCAGCCATCCCATCCTAAGCTAGCAGATGTGACTGATGCAGATAGTGAAGCAGATGGTATGTTGACACACTACCTTAATGGCTCTTAAATAAATTGCTGAACACATGAAATGGTCTTTACACTCGTATTTTATGGTAATTAGTAATGGTTCTTTAAATGCCTTAAAAATCTCTTGTTAAAAAATAAGAAAAAAGCCGGGCTTGGTGGCTCAGCCTGTAATCCCGTGCCTTTGGGAGGCTGAGGTGAGGGGATTGCCTGAGCCCGCGGGTTCGAGACCCGCCTGGGCAGCAAGACCTCATCTCTACAATAAATCAAAAAATCAGCCGGGCTTGGTAGCGCATGCCTGTAATTCCAGCTACTCGGAAGGCTGAGGCGGAAGGATCGCCGGAGCCCAGCAGGTCGAGGCTGCGGTGGCCGGGAGCGGCCACTGCACTCCAGTCTGGGTGACAGAGTGAGACTCCAACTCAAAAAATAAAATAAAATAAGAAATGCCTAAGTATGACAGTGTGTTTTTTAAATGAAAATGGCCAGCTGCTATTTCCTGTGTGCCCAGTATGCTTCTCCTAATGTATTCTTATTTTTCATAAAATAGCAGTTCAGTCTAATAGGATAATTTTGAGAGGAAGCACTTGACATTAAGGGAGTTGTGTTTTACATTCATGCATGGAAACTTGAAATCACATTTCAAATGCCAAATTATCTGAAATGCCATTTGTATAGTTCCTCCTATTAGCAAAACTCTTGATGGACTTTGTAGCTGTGCCAATAGTTTGAAAGATGGTTTGCTTTACTGAAAATAAATGAAGTTTTGTCCTCCTAAACAAGAATAATAAAGTGATTTAGAACTATGACGTTTTTGGTGAAGGAGGTCCAGTGGGAGGCCCAAAACTTCACCTGTACCTAAACCACTTATGTACACAATCCTGCCTTGCACCCCACATCTTTAAAGTTAAATTAAATTTTTAAAAATTATGAAATTTTACTGTATTGTCAAACTTCACTGTGATCAGAAATCATAAATATCATTTCAATAAAATATGGGACTCGATGTGATGTTTTGAGAGGATTTCTTTGCAATTGACTAATTTTCTAAACAGTTAACTAGAATGTTATATTTCTTTTTAAAAACTGATCTACAAATTAATCATATTTTTTTATTTTTTCAGAAAATGAACAAGTTTCAGCAGTCTAACCTTGGGTGACTCATTTGAAGATTACTGAAAGCCATGGAGGAGTGATGAGAAGCACCTCAGGATTCTGCAAGCCATTGCCAGCAAACAGCTCACTGCTGCTACTAACCCAGAGGTCTCCTTACCTGTACTCTGAGCAATGATAGACCTAATTCATGCTTCCTTTTATTTAATTTCTACAGATGAATCATTTCCTCAGCTGTGTGGATGCTGTACCTGGATAACAGTCTCCACTTTGCACACCAGATTTGCCTTGAAACCATAGTTACAGAAAAAGTTTATACTCAGAGTCATCCCCATGTGTATCACTATAGCTTTTCCTTTAACAAGTTATTTTAAAGATAGTGGAATTATTATTTCCAAGACATAGCTTGGGCTAAAGGACAAATTACAAATGTCTGCCAATATCAAGGATATTCTCGTGTATTTGAAAAGTAATTTATTATTTGAATTATTGTGGTTTTGTTTGTATTTGGGAGCCCTTGTTACTAATGTTTTTGTTTGAAGTCATAAAACTATCTCTGGTCTGATCAAGCAGAAGTCATCGTTAGAGAGATGATATGCTTGATTTATACAGAGATATTGCTTGATCTGTAGCACCAGTGCAACGTGGGTCTCAGTTTGAGAGAAATAGAAAGCCCTTTGAAGTTGAGGTGTTAGGAGCCGACCGGTCACGGTGTGGAAGGCCAGATGAAGCTGCGACAAGGTTTCTTGTTATCTAGGGGAGGAGGGGGTAGTTTGGGGAGGGTGGGAGCCCTAATTTCCAAAGAATGAAATTTTGATGTTAAATGACATATATACACATTTTTTCTGAAGTGAAAGTTATGCTGCATCTAATTGTAACTAAAAGTATAGAGCCACTAAGTAGAAAAGAGGGTTCTAAAGAGTTCTATAGAAACCCAAAATAAGATTTCTTACAGTTCAAGTATGGAGTACTTTTTTAAAAGGAAGTATAATCATAGGTGTTGCAATCATGAAGATGAATTTGAGTTTATGCAGTGTTCTGCAACAAACCACCCCACATCTCATAGCACCAGGCTGTGTCTGATTTGATAAACCCTGCAACTCTCAATTGCCTGCAGTAAAATTTTGTGGGAGAAAGAGGAGCTAGAATTATAGAAATGGTTGTCTCTTGGTTTTCAATTTAGCCCTTGAGAGAGCATACCTTTCTGATCTCATGGACATGACACTCTTAAGTAATTAAAATTTCGGTGTTCACTGGATGAGGTATATTTTTCACATTTTACAAATTAAATATGTTTTCTGTATAGTAAGTTTAATTTTTTTTAAGTGTAAAGGCAAATGAGATGTTAATAAACATCTGTGATTACCAAAAGAAAAAAAAAGCCAAAGCCATTAATGTGCACTCCCAGATCAACTTGGGGCCAAAATGGGTTTACTTCTGAATAACTGTCCACATGTGTCCATGTAAGATTTCATTGGTTTGTGACTTCCTTTGTAGGAGTTTGTTCTCTTTCCCTGGCTGTCTCTTCCCTCTACTTGTTCTCTTCATTTTAAGATCATAAATCAGTCTCAGTTGATAAATGGTAGTTCATCTTTCACATCAAAATGATAATCTCTTCATTTTAGGAAAAATTGCATGTCTGAAAAACATTAATCTAAAATGTAACTCTTAGAAATTAAACCCAGGTCTGTTAAATGAAACTTGGTGAAGCATAGCTCTCTTGGTTCCTTGAAATAGAAAGTAACCTGAAATTCTGGTTTGAAAGTCACACTGTAGTGATTTCGCCTTTGAACAGTAGTCCTCTGATTATAAATTTTTTTCTTCATCGAATTATATAATACCATTTTTATGTCCACAGCAAAACAAAATGAAAGATATTTTTGCTGTACCCATCTCTTTATCAAGTTTGAGTATCTCACCATTTTGTATCCTTTATTCCAGAAAAATATGCCATTTGCACAGTGTCTTTATTTAGCAGGTCTTTGAAACCCAATGGAAGCCTTACCTGTCAGCCTTCTTAATGGTATAAATAATAATTTGAACAGAGAGTTAAGGCCTATGGTTTTGGACTTGCACCATGTAGCTGCCTTTTTTTGTTTCTTTTAATCTAGCTTTGACTGTGAGTACTTGGATCAGCTGATCACATTGATCAGGAAGTAAAGCCAATTGCTTTGTAGTTTGATATGTATGTATGTATGTATCCCTTAAAAAAATGAGGTTTTGATTTTTATATTTTAATTTAAGGTACATTCCTATCTTCTCTTAGTTTGTCATCTTACAGAACAAGAGAAGCTTTAACCTGTATTTGCTCCAATTCCAAATTCCCATTTGTTTTGGTTTTTATTTTATTAATGTATCATTTTAATGAAGAGACTTGTGTTCTTTCTTCTCACCACAACTTGAAATCTGACAAGACTGTTGAAGCAGTAAACCCACAGTGCAAACTTTTGCCAAATAGTAAGTTTTAACAAAATCTCTTCATAATGAAACATTTGGATAGTTAGTAAATCCAATGCATGCTTTCCTACAAGTTTATTATCATTAATAGATTCTCACTTACTCCAGATGATAATTTGCAATGTGATCTTTAGAAAACGCCTTTGGTGAATTTTCACAAGGGTGATAAGTCACATCATCATCTCTATCACCTCCATGAGAATCTTTCCCAGACTGAAAATGTGAGGGTAGTCACAGGGCTTTCCAAGAACAAACCTAATTTATTATATGTGTTCTTTTCTCTACAAAAAAAGGGGAGAGAAAGTTTCCTTAAAACAGTGATTGTTAATTCTGATATAATTTTAAGTTTCAAAAAACTGCAATGTTAAAGTATATGTATTCCTTTATCATTACGCTAAAGGCTAGAATAAAGGGATACATCTTTAGAAAAGTGTCACAGTACACTTTGAAATTTAAACTTGAACCCAGTTCATCTTTAGCTTTTGTTGTGCATTTTTAAGGCTTCCTTATTTTTGATACACAGAAATGCAGTTGTACTTATCTTTTAAAATTGAAACGTGTAAGCTTATCAGCAAAAGACAGAAACAAAACTGCACAGTTATAATAATCAAATAGCAATTATACTGCACAATTCATTGATTGTAAGGTATTCTATAACAAGCAATGTTTGTCTCCTATTTTTTGATACCTCTTAAACTTATGTCTTTTAGAAAGACAGTGCCTCTGTATGCTTTTTGTATTTTTACTGAATGTAAATATTTGTTATATTTTTGGTTAAGAGAATGTAAAAGAACCATTTATTATTATCATATCTACTAATACGTTGGTGGAATCAATAAAGAATCTACATTAACCTTTTCTGCACTTTATTGTGAAGGTATGGAGCAGATGGATTAATTACAACCTGGTCGCTTTGGAGTCCCAGTCTGGGACTCCTGTTAGTGTGAAGGCCTGATTTTCTTTTTAAGTATCCAGAAAAATTGTAGTTTTCCAATTATTGTTAAACATGTAGAATCTGAAACACCTAGCTATTGCTTAGATTTAAACAAATTGTGTTGGGTTGCAAACCAAATAACAGTGTCTTAAACCCCACTGGGGCTTTTTACTTTTCTTTTTTTCTTATAACAGAAAACTCTATAGGCAAACTGTTCAGGACTGATACAGTAACTCCACAATGCTGTTAAGGCATGGGTGGGGGTTGAGGTAGCTAACATTTACATCTCAAGCATCATCTCAGTATTTCAGGAAGGAAGAAGGAAAGGCTTAGGGGAAAAGGTGTAAATGAGACACAGTAGCTTTTCCAGAAACTCCACTTGCATATTTCTACTTAACATGCCATTAGTCAGAACTGTGTTGCATGATCAGTAACTGCAAGAGAACCGTGAAAATGATCTGTTTTATCTGAATGATTGATATCCCTAACACAATTAGGATTTTTCCATGAAGAAAGAATCAGGGGAGGATGGGATTAACAGTAGCAAATATCTGTCTGGGGCTGGGAAAACACCTCTTATCAACAGGGTGCCTGAATGAAACATAATTGTACACCTAACCCTTAACTGTACCCCACAAAACCATAATAAAAAATATTGATTAAGCCGGGCTCAGTGGCTCAGTGAGCCAGCCTGTAATCCCACGCCTTTGGGAGGCTGAGGTGAGTGGATTGCCTGAGCCCGCGGGTTCGAGACCCGCCTGGGT
The DNA here is from genome assembly GCF_000164805.1 of Carlito syrichta. Lineage (NCBI taxonomy): Eukaryota > Metazoa > Chordata > Mammalia > Primates > Tarsiidae > Carlito > Carlito syrichta. The sequence continues at coordinate 66,014 of NW_007249666.1, read as the reverse complement.
GGCGAGACCTCATCTCTACAATAAATCAAAAAATCAGCCGGGCGTGGTAGCGTGCGCCTGTAATTCCGGCTACTCGGAAGGCTGAGGCAGAAGGATCACCAGAGCCCAGCAGGTCGAGGCTGCGGTGGCCAGGAGCGGCCACTGCACTCCAGTCTGAGCGAGAGTGAGACTCCAACTCAAAAATATATATATATATATATTGATTAATAAAAATAAAAAAAAGAAAGAATCAAACAGGCAGCTAGCTGGGTCTACCACAGCATGACTTCCTGCCCACTCCTTTGGACAGTATATGTAAATATGTATTTCTTTTATGGGATTAGATCCCAGAACCCTGGCAAAAGAAGAAGGAAATTCTGATTTAGCACTCCTTTGTAAAATCTCTCAGTTCATCACCTCCCAGCACATACACCGGGTTTTCCTGAACAGTTATGTGCCCTGACAATTTCTCCACAGTCTCACCATTTCATTTCTTTATTTAGAAGATGAATTAAACACAAGTGTAGTAGGTTGAATAATGTAACTACTCCTAATCCCTGAAACTTGTATATGTTAGTTTATTTGGGGAAAGGTTCATTGCAGATGTAATTAATTTAAGCCTTTTGGGATGAGTTACTTTAGATGATCTGAGTGGGAGCTAAACAAATGCCATCACAATTGTCCTTATAAAAGAGAGGCAGGCCAGTCACGGCTCATGCCTATAATCCCAGCACTTTAGGAGGCCAAGGTGAATGGATTATCAAAGCCCAGGAGTTCAAGACCAGACTGGGCAACATGGCAAGACCTCATCTCTACAATAAAAAACTAGCCAGGTGTGGTGTCATGTACCTGTAGTCTCAGCTGCTTGAAAGGCCCAGCAGGTCAAGGCTGCAGTAGTCATGATTGTGCCCCTGCACTCTAGCCTAGGTGACAGAATGAGACTCTGACTCAAAAAAAAGCAAAGGAAGGAAGATAACAAACACTGAGAAGGCAACATGAAGATGACAGAGAGAGATGTAGCCACAAGCCAAGTAATGCCGAAAGCTAACAAGAGCTGGACTACACAAGGAAGGATTCTCTCCTAGAGCCTCAAGAGGAAACAGTCCCCTACCAACATCTTGATTTTGGACTTGACCTGCAGGACCATATGATAATAAATTTCTGTGGGTCTTAAGCAATCCAATCCGTTGTAATTTGTTACAGCCGCTTTAGGAAACAAATGCAGGTTACTATATTTGTCTGATGTGGGCCCAGTCCCTGCAGTTAAGGGAGGGATGTGGTGGTCCAGACACATACCTCAAGAACCCTCCTCCAATCCCCTTCACCCCAAAAAGCATTTGATAAAGCTAAGAGAACTGGCTTTCCCAGAGGCCTCAAGAGCACCTAGGCAGCCTATTGTTTTTCTCATTCAGACATTCTGATAAGTGCATACTGGTGTCTTATTGTTTTAATTTTAGTAATGAGTATTAATGCTAAACATCTTTTCAAATACGGATTGGCCGTTTGGAAACTTTTGTGAAGTATCTATTTAGGTCTTTTGTTTACTATTTGTTGCTATGATACTGAAGTACAATTGCTTTTTATAATGACCTTGTATCCAGCAACCTGCTCAATTCAGTTATTAATGCTAACAATCTGTGAATTCTCTTTGAATTTTTTTTGCATATTCCTACCAAAATGGCTTTTGTATGTTTCCAATCATTTTGCATTTTACTTCTTTTCTTGCCATATTGCACTGGCCACAGTGTCCAGCACAATGTTAAATAAAAGTGGTCAGAGTGGACTACTTCCTTTCTTTGTTCTTGATCTTGGAGGTGGGGAGGTATTCAATGTCACTACTGAGCATGGGGATTGCTGTAGAATTTTTCTGGTATTTATGAGTTTAATTAAGTTTTTATTTACAGTTTGCTAAGAGGGTTTATGGTGTTGAATTTCTTCAAATGCTTTTCTTGAATTTGAGATGAACAAATTATTTTTCTCATATTTCTTATTCTGATGAAGTAATGATAGATGTCACAGTGTTGCCCCCCCCCACCGTTCACCCCTGCTCCCCCGCCTGTCCTCCAACTTACTAGAAGAATCTCATTTAATCATATTGTTTTCTGTATATCTCTAGTCTTATTTTGCAATATTTTACTTAGGGTTTTTGCATCTGTGTTTAAGAGAGAAGATGGCCTATAATGTTCCTTTCTTGTCATACCCTTGTCAGATTTGGGGATTAATGTTAAAATATCCTCATGGAAAGAGCTGGAATTTGTTTGCTCTCTGGAAGAGTTTATGGAAGGTTGAACTCTAGCCACTTAGCCTCTCTGGACTCCCATGTCTGTCTCCTTATCTTCAGCTCATAAAATTGGGCTCTGGTCTAGGTTTTCTCTTCCGCATGCTGTGGCCTGGAAATTTTCTTCAGGCAATTAATGAGGACAATGGCAGGCTCACCTCTTTTGTTTCTTGTTCTCTCAGCAATTACCGTTCTTCAGTGTGTGATGTCCAGTGTCTTAAAGGACATTGTCTTATATATTTTCCAGTTTTTAATTTTTTCAGACAGAAGGGTAAAGTGTCATGTGTTCTTAACCAAAAGCAGAAGTCTATATGTAAATTTTTAATACAGTTTTCTCAGTAAATGATAAAAGTAGATACCTCCACTCCCCACCACCAAATCAGAAGAGTATAGGAGATCAGAACTACACAAAGAACAAACTTTATCTAAAGGGCCTATATAATAGAAATATATATATGTTAATTGCAAGTGAACATGGAGCATTTATCAAAGTTGACTATATGTTAAACTATAAAGAAAATCAGTAAATTTCAGAGGGTTTAAATCAGACAGAAGGCTCTTTGCATCAGAACTAAATAACAAGAATTATGAAATTTGGAAGGTACGAAATGTACTTCTAAATAACCCAGTGGAGAGTAGAAATTATTTTGAATGAAAATGTGAATATCAAAACCTTTTGAGTATGATTAAGACCATACTTAAAAGGAAGTTTATAGCCTTAAGTATGTACATTACAAAAGAAGAAAGATTGAAAATTAGGTTAAAAATTAGAAGCATTCTTCTTAATAAACCAGAATAACAACAGCAAATTAAACCCAAATTAATAGAAGGAAGCAATAATTAATAGCAAAAATTAAATATATAACTTGCAAAGAGTTATTTGAAAGACTAATAAAATTGGTAAACCATTGGTGAGAATGATCAAGGAAATAAGAAAAATGGCAGAACTTACTAATGTCAGGATTGAAAAAGGATTATGGTTGTGAGGTCACTAAAGAGATATTAAGACACTTTGAATAGCTAAAATGTAAGTGAAATACACAAATTCACAGAAAAGGCACAACTTACCAAAACAAAACCATAACAAGAAGGAAAATTTAGTAGTCCTATAACTATTAAAGAAATTGAATCTGTGTTAATTTATTGAATTGGAATCTCTGTCATCCAAGCTGGAGTGCAGTGGCACAGTCACGGCCACCGCAGTCTCTACCTCCTGGGCTCAGGCAATCTTTGTACGTTAATCTTCCAAGTAGCTGGAGCTACAGGTGCACACAACACACCCAGCTAATTTTTTTTTTTGGTTAGAATCACTGTCTCCCAGGCTGGAGTGCAGTGGCACGCTGACAGCCACCCCAGCATCGGCCTGCTGGGTTCCAGCCATCCTTCTGCCTCAGCCTTCCAAGTAGCTGGAACTACAGGCGCGTGCTACCACGCCCGGCTACTTTTTTGATTTATTGTAGAGATGAGGTCTCGCCAAGTTGCCCAGGCTGTTCTCGAGCCGTGGGCTCAGGCAGTCCCCACACCTCAGCCTCCCAAAGTGCTAGGATTGCATGCTTGAGACACCAGACTAATTTCTTTAACTTACTGTATAGACAAGTTGGTCTTGCCAAGTTGCCCAGGCTGGTCTTGAATTCCTGGGCTCAGGCAGTCTTCTCACCTCTGCCTCCCAAAGTTCTGGGATTATAGGCATTGACCACTGGACCTAGCTGGATCTATATTTAAAAGCTCTTCCACAAAGAAAATTCCAGCCCTGAATGACTTTACTGATGAATTCTCCTGGACACTTACAGAAGAAATAATGCTGAAGTTCCATAACAAAATTTCAGGAGTAGTAAGAATTTCTTAAGATATAAGAAAACACTAATACTAAGGGAAATGATTGATATATTAAAATTAAGGACATTCACCAAAAAATACCATTTACAAGGACAGAGACAGGCCATGAGTTGAAAAATACATTGTTAACTTTCAAAGGACAAGTGTCAAAACTTGGTACTCAGTTCTTTGTTTCTATGCTATTGAGACAGGAGATAGCTAGAAGAAGGCTGGGCAGACAGACAGGTGGCGCCTCTGGTAATAATGTAGCAAACCCAGCAGGCCTTTCAGGCTCAGCATTCGTAAACAAGCTTCCTGCCAGCTCCTCAAGCTAGAGCTTCAGTACTCACTGCTGGGATTGAAAAGCAAACAATCAGCTCACCCTTAGGCCCCCTCCAGCTGATTGGTCCTTAATACTGGCCAATCAGAGCAGCTCACAGCTAGTACTAGCTAATTGGCTTGGACTTAGGGCTATATAAGCACCAAGTTGTTTTGGTCCCCCACAGGCAATCCTACTGTGGGAGCTTTTCTGTCCTCTCAATAACTCCTGCTTGCTCACTTTCTGGGCAGCCATGTCCCTCATTCTTCTTGAGCATAAGACAAGAACCTCGACCCTGAAGAGCTGCAACCTGAAGAGCTTCAGAAGATCATCAGAGCTGAAAAGCCGAATACTCCAGAGGCTGGCTTGCCAGCCGACAGAGCCAGCTAAACCAGGAGAGTTGCCGGGAAAAGGGGAAACTCCAGAGCTGCAACACCTCGGGGGCTAGGCATGTCAACCCACCAAAATGCAACACTCTGAGCGCGAGGCTTACCAGCCCCTCCAGACTACTTTCTCTGGGGCTTGGCTGACTGACCTATTGAGCTGACACTTTTGAAGCCAGGCTGACCTGAAAAATCCGCATCAATATATTACTGAGTATGACAGACTCTAAATCCATCCAAGATGCTGTAAAGTCCATAGTTTTGTCCTTTATGGCTGCATAATTATCCATTATGTATATGTACCACATTTTTTTTTACCAGTTCGCTTTTGATGGGCAGCACAGTAGGTTCCATGTTTTTGCTGTTGTGAGTAATATTGTAATAAACGTGCATGTGCAGGTATCTTTTTTTATAGAATGAGCTGAGTTCCTCTGGGGATACTCCCAGAAGGGGGATTGCTGAGTCGTATGGAAGGTCGATTTTTAGATCTTTTAGGAATCACCACACTTTTCTACAGCGGTTGTACTAGTTTATACTCCCATCAACAGTGTAGAAGCATTCCCTTTTCTCTGCAACCTCTCCAGCATTTGTTTTTCACTCATAAGTGGACCCTGAACATTTATCATAATACTGTAAGAAAGGGATTGGCAATAGCGGGACACTGAGAGGTGGGGGTTGCACACACAACATCAATAAGGGTACCTGCTCTCAAACCAGGCGAAGTGGGGACCAAAGGGAGGCCCAAACTTTACCTGTAAGATGATCACTTGTGTACCTACTGCTGAAGTGTACCCCACATCTTTAGAAAAAAGTGTCCACGTATATGAAGTACTGAAAAGGAATACCTAATAGAAAAATGGGCAAAAAACTTAAAAGCACTTCATAAAATTGCCAAATAAACATGGAGAGCGGCTTAATCTTACTATGTAAAACTCCACATAGGTTTGGGATTGACCTTGGGGAAGCATTTACTGCTGTCTAACGTGTAGTGGCAAATGATTCTGGGCAGAAAACTCTCCTTGGGAAGAAGCAAAAATCTGGGCTACAAGGGGGATGTAAAAATACACGGGAGCCACCAGGTGGCGACATGCTACAATGTGACTTCAAAGAGCAAGGTAATTTATTTTTAATCCAGATAAAAGTCTGCAGTGAAGTTCTTGAGGGAGAATCCTTCACAGAAGTAAAAAAAAATTGAACCATTTCCAAGCCAGAAAATGTAACTGAATTTTAGGTTATAGTTCGATAATCTTTGGACAAAGTGAAAGGGCAAATATAGCTCCAATTAATTCCTAATACATAAGGGGAACCCCAAAAATTGAATTTATTAAAAATTGTGTACTTATTGTTACGTGTTTAAACTTCAGTCGTTTTTAAAGTATTCTCAGTAATACACCTATCGAGATGCGTTTCCCACTGCTCAAAACAGTTTTTGAAGTTGTCCATTTTGATGCCTGTTAGCTCTTCTGTTGTTTTTTGTTTCACCTCTTCCGTATCAGCAAAGTGTTTCCCTTTGAGGATTTTTTTCATCCAGAAAAACAAACAAAAAAGTCACTCTGGGCAAGATCAGGGGAACGGGGAGGGTGGAGCACTGGGCTCATGCCAGTTTTGGTCAAAAACTGCTGAACATTCTGCACAGTGTAGGCAGGAGCACTCATAAACCACCCATTATGAAACAGGCAAACTTGTTGAAAGAGTCTCCAAAAAAAAACTCATTGAAGTCAAGCGTAGCCTCTCACAACAATACTAGCTAGTACACGGATGCCAGTGGGTGCCTAGAACATTTACCCAGCAGGGGAAATCTGTACTACAAAGATGCCTGCCCTCCAAAAAATAATTCCGGGTTTTTTTGGGTTTCCCCCTCCTACAGTGTTTGTAAATGTGGGCATAGGATTTGCAATATTCAATGAGCATTGGTTTTTTCCCAGAGATCCCAAAGGAAATCTCAGAAAATACACATGATCCAACTCTGAATAGGAATGAAAAGCTGGTAAGATGCATTAAAAAAACAAAATTCTAACAATATACACTGCTCATTGGAAGATGTGATAAAGTGGTGGTGCTTACAATGAAATATTATTTCAGCCTTAAAAAGGAAATTCCAACATGCTACCACATGCATGAAATCTTGACAACAGACATTAAGCCAAGTAAAATCTCAAGAAAAATATGTGTGATTCTACATATATAGGAGATCTTATCTATCAATTTATCTAAAGTAGTCAAATTATAGGCACAGAAAGTAGAATGGTGGTTGCCAGGGACCAGGTGTACAGGGGAAGTGGGGCGTTATTTAACAGGTAGGTTTTGCAAGATGAAAATCGAGGTTGGTTGTACAACATTATGAATGTATTTACTACTGAAATGTACAATTAAAAATGGTAAATTTTATGTTGTGCACATTTTACTATAATAAAACTAAAGATCTAGTGCTCAAAAAGGCTTCGGAGGGCTGCAAAATTCCTACTAGTGTGCTTTGATTGAGGATGATGCAGGATCACGTAGCGTCTCCGATGTTTATCCCTTTTGATCATTGTAGCCTCTTCATCTGTTTCATCCCATATACATTCTGCATGAGTCGCCTTCAATCTCCACTGATCTACCCACGACATCTCTGAAGAGAGATGGGGTCCAAGCTTGGCAAGCTTTGGCCCAGTAAACACATTCTAGAAGCTTCTTGCTAAAGAAGCCATTCCCCGCTCAGGTGAAGTTCAAAGGCAGCAGCAGGTGGGAAAATAAAGAGAAGGGAAGCACTGAGTGTGACATGCACAGTCTTACCGAGTGCACACGAAGCGTTGCCTCAGAATAGATTGCACATGCAGCTGGAAACGAAAAGGAAACTCAGTCACCTGATGGCCTCTTCTCTTTTCCCGCTGACATGCAGACTTGGGAAAAACTGTAATTCAGACCACCTGTACCTGACACTTATGCCAGCAGAAACTGACGTTGTGAGGAGTGGGGGCTTGTTAAAAAAAGTGGGTGCACAAGAGCCCGGGTGTGGCAAGAATCGGAAACCCTAAAAGAGGCCGTGTAGATTTGTCAGCATCTATTCAATAGCTCAGGGCTGAGGTTTTGTGCTGTACTTGTTCCACGAGCTCTAAAAACCACAACACACAGGTCTTTGTATAACTCTAGGGCGGTGAGTTGATGCCTAATGGTTGATACAGAGCATCCTCACTGTGCCTCGCACCTGCATAGCAGACACGTGGACAAACCAGTCACGAATGGAGAGACAAAAGCCTTTTGATGCTCTCCACTGAAACCTCAGGCACTTCTTGAAGCAGCGTCCCACGTGAGAGACACCACAAGTCGAGCCCTGTGAGGGACACAGGTCTTCCCTAGCGGGCGAAGGGGAAGAACCGCGCAGCCGAGCCAGGAAGTCAGTGAGAGCCACACTGTGTGTTGCAGGATCACACAAACCTGCTCTTAGGATCTTCTTGACTCAGCCTGTAAAATACAGGGTGGTTCTCTCTCCTTCCCGATGCCGGGCCCTCTTCTTTCTGCTTGGCAGTTTGTGAAAACAGTAGGGAGTTCTCTCTCTGGTCTCCCCCAGTCATCTCTTGCAGCTCTCAGACGTCATGAACAATCAGAGTAGGCAGGCACGTTGCTCCAGCTCAAGGCGGCCTTGGGCAAGTTCCTCCGCCCTTGGTGTTTCGTGAAATGGGGGATTTGCAAGGACTGAGAAAACCGGCAACATACGCTTCTGGTGAGATGGGTAGTAAATATCCTAACATAAGCCGGGCTCGGTGCCTCAGCCTGTAATCCCGCGCCTTTGGGAGGCTGAGGTGA
>NW_007249666.1:31758-56781 GCF_000164805.1 Carlito syrichta | reverse complement strand
GGGGGGGGGGGGGGGGGGGGGCTGGGCTGAGGAAACACCAAGTGCATGAGAGGCTGAGCTTTGCTTATGCAACCTGCTTCTCACCACCATCCTAGCAAAGAGCTGTTATTTACTCTCCGGTTTCACGGATGATGGAACAGAGGGTTAGAGAGGATCAATACCTCGCTCGAGGTCAGCCAGCCAAGAACTGGGTATTCTCTGGAAGACCCAGAACCAGAAGGCAGCACCTCCAGTGCGCGAGCTCTCCACGGGTCGCGTCAACTCTGGGTTGGCCTCATCCTTCCCGCCGCGGGCAGGTTTCCTTCAAGTGCCGGCTTTGGAGAAGGGGCCACGCAGGCCCACGACCCACAAGCTGGAAACTCAGGGAAGGCCTCACGCCCCACACCTGCCCTCGTGTCCACACGTGTGCGCGTGCGTGGGGGTGGGGGCCGTGGGCGCTGGCTCCTGGGACTTGCAGTCCCCCCAGCGCCGCACAGGTTGGGCAGGGAATAGTCAGCTGCCTCAGTAGGGGGATTTGGCGAGTTGTGGTGAGGAGAGGAAAGACAGGAAAGCCGGCAGGGCAGAAGGCGGCGCTGGGCTCCACCAGGTCGGTCAGCTGCGGCCAGTGCCGCTCGCTGAGAGGAACGGCAGTGGCAGAAAAGAGAGCCCTGCGCCCCGCGGCTGGTCTGCAGGACTCTCCCTGGCTGGGAGAAAACCTGAGGCCTCCAGTCTGCTCAGAGCAGCCCGACCCCACGCCGCCTTCCATGCCCCGGAGGCCGGGGAGGACGTGCCCTCTTGGAGCCACACAGTGTAGGAAGGACAGGGTTCAGCAGGGACAACTTCAAAATATTTCTCCATTTTAAAAGAACACTTACAAAAAAGAAAATAGGCAATAACCAGGATACCAGTAACAACCCAGCAGCAGTCCCCCCCTGAGGCCCAAGCCACCGTGGGCAACCTGCCGGCACCGGGGCAGGTCCCCGGCCCGAAAGCCACTGCGATGTTCTGCTCCGAGCGGTGAGCACGTCCACCCAGGCCCGTCCGTTCTCCAGACCTGTTGTCTCTCCCCGCGCTTCTCCAACAGAAAGAGCTCTTTGTTCCTGCCTCATCTATTACTCCGGTCTTCACGGAGGCCATGAGCTCAAATAGAATTTAAATCTCTAACTTTGGTGATGACAGATAATAACTACTTTTCAAGCTTGTTAGCTTAACTTTAGCGCGACGAAGCTCCAGGATTTCAGGGAAATGAACTTGGCCAGGGGGAGTTAAAGCTCAAGGTCAAGTTTCTCTGTAAATTTTGCTCCTGTGCAATCTCAGTGCCTACTAGCAATCTGCTCTCGGGTGCCCTCGGGGATTTTATGCATGAGACATGAGAGATCATTTAGAGTTGAGGTTTATCCGATGTGTGCAACTGCCTCAAACATGCTCCTGCTCTCAGGGAAGTTGTAACACTCTGTTACTACCTACTGCTTTCCCGCTCCTCTCTAGCCACTGCCCACCACAAATATTTCATGTATGACTCTTCTTGGATTTTTTTTAATTGCAGTAAAATACACACAACATAAAATGTACCATCTTGCCTATTTTTAAGTGTATGGTTCAGCAGCATGAAGTATCCACACTGTGCAACCCATCCAGAACACCTTCATCTCGCAGAACCGAGTCTCTATACCCGTTAAACAACTCCCTATTTCCCCATTTCCCCAGTCCCCCACAACCGCCACTCTTCTGTGTCTACAGGCATGACTACTCTAGATATCTTATGTAAGTGGAATCTTATATGTGTTTTATCACTCAGCATAATGTCTGTCTTCAAGGCTGATCCATGTGGTACATGTGTCCAAATGTCCTTTCTTTTTAAGGCTAATATTCATTGTGTATCTACCACATGTTATGTACCCATCATCTGTCAATGGACGAGGGTTGTTTCCACCTCTCAGCTATTGTGAATAATGCTGCCATGAACGAGGATGTACAAATATCTCTGAGTCTCTGCTTTCAATTATTATGCACATATATACCCAGAAGTGGGATTACTGGATCATATGTTAGTACTATTGTTTACTCTTTAAGGAACTTCCTATTGTTTTCCATAGCAGTTGCATTATTTTACATTTCCAGCAAGTGCACAAGGGTTCCAATTTCTCCACATTCTTGCCAACACTTGTTATTTTCTGTTTTTTTGATAGTAACCATCCTAATGGATGTAAGACGGTGTTGCACCGTGGTTTTGATTTGCATTTCTCTAATGATTAGTGATGTCAGGTCTCTTTTCATGTGCTTATTGGCCAACTGTATACCTTCTTTGGACAAACGTTTATTCAAGTCCTTTGCCCATTTTAAAATCAGATTGTTCATTTATTGTTGAGTTTTAGGAGTTCTTTAACATATTCTGGATATTTACTCTTTATCAAACATATGATTTGCAGACGTATTCTTCCATTTCATAGGTGAACTTTTCACTCTATTGTGTTCTTTGATACACAGAGGTTTCAAATTTTGATGTAGTGCAACTTGTGTATTTTTATTTTAGTTGCCTGTGTTTTGGGCATCATGTCCAAGAAATTATAGCTAAATCCAATGTCAAGAAGTCTTCCTCTTGTTTTCTTCTAGTTTTATAGTTTCAGGTTTTATGATTTTAATGTTTATGTATGATGTAAGGTTAAGATTTTACTTCATTCCTTTGCATGTGGACCAAATGTTCCCAGAGCTACCATATAATGGGGGGGGGGGGGAACCAACTGTCCTTTCCCCATTGAGTTGCCTCGGTACCCTTGTCAAAAATTATTTGACCACACATGGATTTATTTCCGAGCTCTGCATTCTATCCATTAGTCTATATGTCTGTCTTTAGGCCAGTACCACACTGCTTTGATTACTGTAGATTTGTAGTAACTTTTGAGGTCAGAAAGGATGAAGCCAACTTTGTTTCCTCCAGCGACCTTTATCAAGATTGTTTTGGCTCTTCGGGGGGTCCTTTGAGATTCCATTGGAATTTTAGGATGGGCTTTTCTATTTCTGAAAAAAGAAACCATTAAGATTTTGATAGCAATTGCATTAAATCTATAGATTGCTTTGGGTAATACTGACATCTTACCAACATTAAGTCTTCTAGTCTAATAACATAGTGTGTCATCCTTAATTTCTTTCAGTAAAAGAAAATTAATTAAATTAGTTTTTAATGTACAAGTCTTTTGCCTCCTTGGATAAACTTATTCCTATTTTATTATTTCTGATGCTATTACAGATGGAATTGTTTGATTTCCTTTTCAGATTATTTTTAGTGCATAGATACCAGTTTATTTTTGATTTTGCATCTTGCAACTTTGTTGAATTTATTTATTAGTTCCAACAGGTTGTTGTGGTTAGAACTAATAGAATCCTTTGGGCATTCTACATGTAAGATTATGTCACCTGTAAACAGAGTTGATTTTACTTCTTCCTTTCCAGTTTGGTTGGCTTGTATTTCTTTTTCTTTTGAGTTGGAGTCTCACTCTGTCGCCCAGACTGGAGTGCAGTGGTTGCTCCCAGCCACCGCAGCCTCAACCTGCTGGGCTCCGGTGATCCTTCCACCTCAGCCTTCCGAGTAGCTGGAACTACAGGCGTGTGCTACCACACCTGGCTAATTTTTTTATTTATTGTAGCTGGCTCACCACGTTGCCCAGGTGGGTCTTGAACCCATGGGCTCAGGCAATCCACTCACCTCGGCCTCCCAAAGTGCAGGGATTACAGGCTGAGCCACGAGCCCAGTCTTCTTTTTCCTACCTCATTGTTCTGAATAGGACTGCCAGTATTTTGTCCAATAGAGTTTGTAAAAGTAAACAATCAATGTCTTATTCCTGGTTTCACAAGAAAAGTTCTCAGTCTTTCTTAGCTTAATATGATGTTTGCTGTGAGTTTTTCATATATGACCTTCATTATATTGTGGTCATTTACTACTTCTAGTTTGTTGAATATCTTTTATTGTGGAAAGGCTGTTGAATGGTGTCAAACTGATGCTTTTTCTGAATCAGTTGAGATGATCACATGGATCTTTCTGTCATTCTGTAAATGTGGTGTATTATGTTGACTGTCATATGCAGAACCGTTCTTGGGTTTCAGGAATAAATCCCACTTGGTCACGTTGTATAATCCTGTTAATGTTCTGTTGAAATCTTTTTACTAGTATTTTGTTGAGGATTTCTGTATTGCTTTTTTCTTGCTGCTTTTAAGATTCCTTCTTTGACATTTGACAGTGTGGGTCTCTTGGTATATCTTGTTAATCAAGTCTCTCACATTTATATTTGCGTATTTTTTTCAAAAAAGCTCTTTCCCCTTTCTCTCTTCTCTTTCTGGGACTCTCATAAAGTGTATATTGGCCAGCTTCATGGTGTCCCATAAGTCCCTTAGGCTCTGTTCACTTTTCTTCATTTTTATTTCTGCATCTCTGACTCAGTTACTTGAAGTGACTTGTCAAGTTTGCTTATTCTCTTCTGCCTCATCAAGTTGGTTGTTGAATCCGTCTACTGAATTGTTCAATGTAGTTATTACATTTCTCAGCTCCAGAATTTGTTTGCTTTCTTTTGTAAATAATGTCTATCTCTGCCATTTTCACTTTGATCACAAATTGTTTTCCTGGTTTTATTTAGTTGTCCGTGTTTTATTTTAGCTCCCTGAGCATAGTTAGGACAGTTGTTCAAATTCATTGCCAAGTCATTTAGAGATCTGTGTTTCTTCCGGATTGATTTCTGGAGACTTTGTTCACTTGATTAGGCATGTTTCCTTGTTTCTCTGTGTGCCTTGTGATGTCTTGTGGAGATTTGGGCATTTGAAGAAACAGTCACCAATTCCAGTCTTTGCCAACTGGCTTTGCGCAGGAGAAGACCTCCATCGTGAGCCCAGATTAAAGGCTCAAGGTCTTCTCAGACCTCTCCTGAGATATGTCTTCCCGGTAACCATGTGTGTGTATTTTACTTGTATTGCTTGTCTTGTATGATACTTAGATTTCATTTGTATTCTTCTGCCCAGAATTTACTGCCACAAAGCACCCACAGGTCTGCCACTGCCCACAGTCCTAGTGCGTCCCCATCTGCTTTGCAGCCTCCAACCTTGTATCCAGTGTTGGTGCCATTCAAATGCCACCATTCCCATCTGTGCTCTGAGTCAGGCAAGACAGAAACTAGCCCCTAAGCAGTCCCCAGACAAGCCAGAAAGTCGAAGCAAGTCCCACTCTTTTCTGTCAGTCCCAAGGCAGAAACTGAGCATCAAGCAGCTTCCGTTCAGCAATGCCATGCTGCACCACGATGGAGTGGGGCAAGAGGGCTAAATCCCACGAAATGCTCTACAATTTTGAGTGTTACTTTTCTTGTTCAGCATTTGCCTGGCTGCTGAAGCTACTTAACTGATTTCTAGAGATTTCACAAGTTATTTTGGTCTCAATGTTGTTGCCTATTCAGTGTTTCTTGGAGAAACAAAGACCTGGAGCTTCCTAATCTGCTATCTTGCTGATGTCACCTCTCTAAATCTTTCTTAAGTGTAATGTTATTTTGTTTTATATTACTAAATAAAGTTAATAAAAGGAAGAGAATGAAATCCAAACAGTATAGAATGGCATGAAATGAAAAATAAGTCTCTTTATCCACTTTCCAAGCCCCATTCCCACTTCTTAGGAAGCCATTTGAGTTTTAAATTCTTCTGAGGGTTACATCCATGTTGGACCACCTGAATCCTCCATTTCCTTTCCCTTCTCACCCCTCATCATTTACCAGAATTTTTTCTAGGTTTCTTTTTAAGAGACTGCCCAGACTGGACTCAAACTCCTGAGTTCAGGCAATCTTCCTGCCTCAGTCTCCCAAGGAGATAGGACTACAGGTGCACACCTGGCTAATTTTTTTCTAAAATGTCTATTTGATCACAGTAATCTTCCTCAGGAATATCAGATTGCAGAGGGAGGAAGGGAGAAAGGGCTACTTGTTTCTACTTCTGTTTTGCAGGGAGCAGTCGATCCTTTTTGTTGTTGTTGAGCTGGAGTTTCACTGTCGCCCAGGCTGGAGTGCAGAGGCACACTCATGGCCACCGCAGGCTCGACCTGCTGGGCTCAGGTGATCCTTCCACTTCAGCCTTCCAAGTAGCTGGAACTACAGGCATGCGCCATCACACCTGGATAATTTTTTTATTTATTGTAAAGATGAGGTCTCACCAAGTTATCCAGGTTGGTCTCAAACCCCTGGACTCAGGCAATCCTCTCGCCTCAGCCTCCCAAAGTGCTGGGATTACACGCATGAGCCACTGCAATCAGCACAGCCCATCCTTTTATACTTTTGTTGGCCTAGATGCTCTGTGGTCTTAGCTCCATTGTGCACAAGTTGGATGTGGCAGCATTTACAGAGGGCAGAGCAGTCACCTGTTTGCTGTATCTATCCAAGCAGTGAAAACCAGAGCTAAGCAAAACCTACAGACACTTGTGAAAAATGATAATGGGACAAAATACACTGGGATACTGAGAAAAGCCTCAACTTAAAATCACCCCATTTGCAATCTAGAATCTGGCTGGCTTTGCCAAAAGAAAAAGTTGAAGATGACCTTTAATTTTCCACCTTTGCAGTATTTCTGAAAAGTGAGACACTAGTTTTTAAAGAAACCCAGAAACAGCAACCGAAATGTTTTCTGATTTGGCCTGAGGACACTGCACCCAACGGTGCTGCTGGAGGAACACCCCTCCCCCCAGGGGGAGTCCTGGCTCAGAACTGGGTCTGAGGCAAAGGACTCCGCCAGCTCACATGTTTATCTGAAAGGCCCAGACATACAAACAATGGACATGTTTATATAACTTAATGTAATGCTCAGAAAAAGGTAACATGAGGAGGCTCTGAAGATTTTAAAAGAAATGTCTAGCTGGGATCGGTGGCTCAGCCTGTAATCCCGTGCCTTGGGAGGCTGAGGTGAATGGATTGCCTGAGTTCGCGGGTTCGAGACCCACCTGGGCAACTTGGTGAGACCTCATCTCTATAATAAATCAAAAATTAGCTGGGCGTGGTAGCACACGCCTGTAGTTCCAGCTACTTGGAAGGCTGAGGTGGGAGGATCCCGGAGCCCAGTAGGTCGAGACTGCGGTGGCCGGGAGCAGCCATTGCACTCCAGTCTGGGTGACAGAGTGAGACTCCGACAAAAAAACAAACAAAAAAATTAAAAAATAAAAAACAAAACAAACAAAAAAAGAAATGTATGTCTTGCTTGCTGCTCCTTTAAAGGAGAAAGATAAAACAAAACTCATAAGCCTAGGAATCCATCCATGCCTGACCCCTCAAGGCAGGCTCTCAGTGGCATTTATCTGACTAAAGCTACTGAATCCATGAGTTTTAGGAGGCACAAAAGTTCTAATGAACTCTAGAGCCTGGATTTACATAAAAAGAGAAAATTTGGGGTTAGAATGGAATATTGGATTTACTTTTCTGCTAATACTACCTTCTAATGGGATATGAATCCGGACTCTTCAATACCAAGATCACCATGCTTTGACCACTTGATTGTAAAGTCCTAGGCCAGACGCTTGGTCTTAGTTCAGGGAGTAACTTTTTTCTTTCGTAAACACAATTCTTCTGGGAACAGAAGACAAACCAGACAGAAAACTACTAAGACAATGGGCACCGAGGAGGAGGGGAGGGTTAATGAAGCCAAGGGTTGCATGTGCCTGGGAGAATGTATTTTTAAAAACTCCCATGGTATAGGAAACATTGTAAAAACCAAAAGTTAAGGTGCCAAATTAGAAAAGTCTGATTGAGTTATTTGATGGTTTCATTTTTTTTGTTTGTTTGAGTCAGAGTCTCACCCTTTGACCCAGGCTGGAGTGTGGTGGCACGCTCATGGCCACCGCAGCCTCGACCTGCTGAGCCCAGGCTATCCTTCCTCCTGAGCATGCCACCACACCCGACTAATATTTTTATTTATTATAGAGACAAGATCTCACCAAGTTGCCCAATCTGGTCTCGAACCCCTGGATTCAAGCAATCCTCTTGCTTTGGCCTCCCAAATTGCTGGGATTACAGGCTTGAGCTACCGCACCTGGCCGGTTTCAATTCTCTTTTTTTTCTTTTTTGAGTTGGAGTCTCACTCTGTTGCCCAGGCTGGAGTGCAGTGGCACGCTCCCAGTCATCCCAGCGATGACCTGCTGGGCTCCAGTGATCCTTCTGCTTCCGTCTTCCAAGTAGCTGGAACTACAGACGCACACTACCACGACCGGCTAATTTTTTTGAGGTATTGTAGAGACAAGGTCTCGCCAAGCAGCTCAGGCTGGTCTCGAACCCGCGGGCTCAGGCAATCCTCTCACCTCGGTCTCCCAAAGTGCTGAGATTACAGGCTGAACCACTGAGCCCGGCCTCAATTCTCTTAATGGTCCATTCTGGATGGAGACAATAAATACAGAGTAAATTTTCACTTAACTTTCTTCTCAGACTGCTAATAAGATACTTTAAGCAGAGGGTGCAGAATTTCCTTCTTGTCTGTAAATTTTGTAGATTTTTGTATTATCACAAATTTTAGCAACTTCCAGACTGCATCTGGTGTTTTTGGATTTGCCTTACATTTTGTCGCTGTGCCCTTCAACATTTTATGCGTGTCCTTTAAAAACATGAGCTCAGAATAGAGCTCTTGATAGACCAACATTTGTTTCTTCAGGTTTTTTGGGGTTTTTTTGAGTCAGGGTCTCTCTCTGTTGCCAAGGCTGGAGTGCAGTGGCACAATCATGGCTCACCACAGCCTCAAACTCCTGAGCTCAAGCTAGCCTTCCACCTCAGCCTTCCAAGTAAGTGGGACTTCAGGTGTAAGCCCAGCTCATTTCTTCAGATACTTTGTAATTGGGCTGTCTTGTTGGATTGTCACAATTTCATTTTGCAAAGAATTTCATTTTAAAGCAAATTCCTTTCAGAGCCTCTTTTGGTCTCTGGGATAAGGACAAAAGCTATCCAACTTTTAAAAATACCCTTTCCTATTATTTTTCTTAATGACTTTTCTATTTTTAGAAAGTTATGGACATTCTCATGAATACAGCTAAACGTAATCTGACCTATCCTCAGTATTTGTAGAATAAGATACCTATGCATCTGCTCTAATGCAATCAATTGGCTCTGGTGAGTGCAGACATACAGATCTTCTTTTTCTTAAAAAGGACTTGGCTGTGGCACCATGGCATTTTGGGCCAAATCAATCTGTCATGGGGGCTGTCCTGTGCACTGTAGGATGTTTAGCAGCATCCCAGGTTTCCACCCCCCAGATCCTGCACAAGTTGTGACAACCAAAGATGCGTCCTGACACTGCCAAATGTTCTCTGGGGAGCAAAATCACCCCCCTTGGGAACTACTGTCCTAGAGTTTTGTGGGAGCACTAACTCGTGAAACTTTCTGTGATGATAGAAGTGGTCCATAACTTACAGTAGCTGATAGCTACATGATGCTATTACGCACCTGAAATGTGGCTAGTATGAGGAATAGAATTCCTAATTTTATTTCATTTTAATTTATTTAAACCCTACATAAACTATAAAGACAAGATGCTTCGGCAAGGAAAGCTGAGCATGTATTTGATATATCTGCTAAAAATCAGGTATCATTTGTGGTTGACAAGCAAAAACCTACAGAAACAAACATTTGTATGTATTTTTAAAACCTTACCCACCTCCTTTCTACTTCTTACCTATCTTTCCTGAATAATTCTCATCTCACCTTATACGGATTTTTAAAATAAGAAGTCCTATTGCCAAAACACTGAAGTTTCACTCTGACTATGCCATTTGTTAAATTATAAAGTACATTGTGAAGTTAAAAATTGCACCTATAGAAATTTAAATCCTCTTTTAAATCAAGAAATGTTATGTTGCTTTTTGCATGATAGGAGTCATAGGTGAAAAATACAGGAATGTGAAAAAGGTGCTCTAAGTGAATTCTGGTAAATTAATTCCTTGAAAGGGAAGAAAAACTAAGCAAATTGAAAGAAAAGGAAAAACCAGCCGGAATGAAAGAAAACATTTATTGAATCAAAATCAATACTTTCTTTTTTAATATCTACAAGCCAACACTGAACTCACTTTATTCAAGAATGAACACAATGTACAAAAAAATTATACTTATATTATAAAAATATGTCAATTTTATCTTTTGGGTACTGAGCAGAAGTCATTTTAAACAAAATCAAGGCAAACTTGTTTTCTATCATGAATCTGCAGTAATTTAATAACAAGTGAAAACTGATGTGCTCACCAAGTGTTTTGAAGGCCCACTGATACAATGCTGCACTGGCGTCAGCACAAGGTCGCCACAGTCAGCGACTCTGCTCCATGCTTACTGGCACCACTTCATCACGGGAAAGTACCTTTCGTAGAGTGCAGAGCACTGGTGCTAACAGAATCAGTTCCACGGGATAAAATCCTCATTCAGTTTCCTTGCTTGAAAGTTGTTAGCATATATTTTAGCAGAGTATTAACAGTATAATGAATTTTGAGTAGTAAACTCCTATTTATTTAATTAGCTTCAATTTAAAAATGAGATGCTATGCTATGGGGAACAACTGACCTGCTGTGATTTCACATTTATGAATGTGGAAAAGCTGGCCTCCCTTCACACGCTCAGTAGCTTCAAGCCTCCCTAAAAAAATCTATGTCCAAGGTTAGTACCATATCTTTTTTGTAATTTTCTTATTCCTTGATTGTGTTGGCACCTTCCCAGGCACCATGGCATGTGCTCTTGTACACAGGGTCGTTCCTGTGCCTGTGGAGCTGATGGCACCTGTGGGGCAATTACAGGCTGAGGAGCCCAGCTTTTGGCTCACCTGGAGACACCTCCAACCAACACTCGCTGGTCCCTGGAGCAGCAGGAAAGACAGCGATTGGAAAAAACAGAATAGAACAGAATAAAATCACGAGTTGGGGAAAAGGGACCATGGCTCTTTGTATTGTTGCTCCAGGAGTCGAATGACAAGTAGAAAACCCTTAAAGAGTCAAAACAAAGTAGACTAAATAGTATCAGTGCTGATGGCGGCAAGAAAATCCAATCTGCCTTTTAAAGAGCTTGCACACAGCAACGTCCCTGGCAAGAAACTGACCCTGGCTGAGCAGAATGACAACAGTACTTCAGGCAAATTCCAGAATACTAAGTCCACTCAGTGAATTAATGACAGCAGATGAATTAAAATGTATACGTTACTAAACAAACTGCAAAATGCCTATTTTGAAGAACCCACATGATTTTCCTTGTAAGACTCTCACCGTGCTTGCAACTGACACTTAAGAAGGCTCAAAATTGCAAAATACAAGGATCAAGTAACCTGGTGGCTCATGGTACTGGGAAAACTAAACTCAAAAGAACTGGAGGAGAAATGCCTTCATGTTTTGCCTACTTAAACCTAACATTTATTCAGTTACCTCTTTCTCAAGAACCTGGGACTAAGGTAAGAGAAAAGAGAGAAATGAAGGCAGAAGAGAAAATGATCACTGTTTCTCTATTCAATGACCTAATTCCTTATAGTTCTCTAAGTTTTCAGTCAAACCCCATTTGTTGCATGAAATGTTAAATCCTACCAAATGTAGTTAGATAGACCTGAACGGGATATAAGATTTAAACATTTAAAGAAGAACACAAACCACTGATTCTGGCTTAACACCACACTCTAATAGAGAAGAGAAAACCTTTACAGAAATATCTGAAAAACACAAAATTTGTAAAGGATAAATATATTTTAGAACCTGAGCAAAGGCTTCTCACCAATACCATAAAAAGTCACTATATAGGCAACAATTCAGCCAGGTCAAGTGTGCTGTTCTTGGCAACTTCCAAGGCCCCCACAAACAGTAGCATACAAAAAGGCCAGTGGGGCTCTGGAGGTCTGCAGTTAGTAGTACAGGCCAGAAGTTCAACAAACTGCTACCAGAAACAACTGGATACCGTACTGCTAAAAACAACATAAAAGCAAGTAAAAATAAAAGAGAATGAGTACACAAAGAAATGAACGGCTACTAAGATGCTCAGAATCAGACTGGATGGGCGTATGACCACACACTCAGACACATAACCATACCTGTTCCCCATCAAAGGCCCTTGCTCTCAAAATAAATATATTGAACATTTACAACAGAATGAATGCCTTATGAATGTAAGCTTTTCTTTTATTGCAATTCTTATCAAATAGACCAAAAGGTCATACTTCTAAAGTAAGCTACAAATTATCTTTTTCTGTGAAAATGATGTGACTTGGTGCCACAGCTAAACTTTCTCTAAGTAATAGCAGCAGTATCATCAGCCCATGGCAGCCAAAATACTTTAGCTTCTGGCATCCCATAGGCTCCCATCAAAGCAACTTCATAAAGCATGCAGATACCTATTCTGCTTAAGTTTCAAACAAATAAAAATGAACATTGTGCTTGTGGGTCTCATACCTTCCAAAATATACATAAATTGTGGCAAGTTAACAAATAGCAGGTCCTTGCTTCCCAATAAAATCATAAGGCAGAGGGTTGGTGGTGAGAAGAAAAATATTTAAAATGGAAAAAAAATTGCAAAATGGTGCTAGCATTCACAAAAAAGATCATGCGAAGATCAGATTTATATTGATTAAACATTGAAAATTCAGCTACAATCCAAAGAACTCTGTCCGCGAGTCCAAAGGCATGCATGCCAGCTGAGGGAAATGCAGGGTTCATCTGACAATATCCTCTTCAGAGCAGAACAGTAACGTCTCACTGGAGTAATCACGAGAGCGCGAACAAGATGCCATCACACTTCTCTTTTGTAATTCAAAAGAAATGCATCACAAGACAAAAAAAATTACTGGATAGTGGACAGAGAAAATATAGAAATTCACAATGACCTACAAAACCAAAAGAAATTCAAGTTATTTTTACACTTTCAGGGTTCATTCTTTTAAATAGTAGTCTTTTATTATTTGAAAAGTTTAGAGTGAAAGATCAACATGTTAGCTATAAAATTACTCCACTACTCATGAGATGACCTACAGTATCACACTCAAAACAATAATTTCACTCTTGGTAAAAGGACACGTAAGAAGCATCTTGCCTCCGGGATACCAGGCAAAGCCTCCTCCCCAACCAGATGCCTTCAAGCATTTAAAGTTCTTCATAAGGAAGAGAACAACATAAATGCAGTAACTGCACTTAGCCGAGTATAATCATCTTGCTCTTCCCAGTAAAAAGTATTAAGAGAACAAATATTTGCTTTTAACCTCAAGCCTTAATTAGGGCTGTCGGTGGTGTCGGCTATTTGTTGGCGTGTCTGCCGTGGAGTCACAGACCCCAGCTCTAAGGCACTCACCAGAAGAGGGACCAGGGCTATCCTGCCTTCGTATCCACAAGCTGCATCTGCACATTGGCAGCCATCCCGCCTCCATAGCCTCCCTTGGACTGCATCTGATTCTGAATGGAGCTAACCTAAAACAAGACAAAAACAACAGAACAAAATGGAAGCCAGCAACTACGTCCAGCGCAAATAAGTGATACTTTCCCCAGCATTTTAGTTGGGTTGCTTTTTTCAGAAGAGCAAGTCAGTTATTTTTTTATAGACTTAAATATCTTCTGTTTGTAAGGGCAAATGGTAAGGCTAGTAATTCAAACACTTTTTACAACAATTCCTTCTTCCCCCTAACTTTCTCTACTTCCTAACTACTAAAAGTAAAATCAGTTTTGTAATTCACAAGGCACTTGGTAACATTTAAAAAGTCAAAAATATGCAGATCAACTCAAATTTCTACTGAACCTTAAGTATCTTAATTTATAGACACCTTACATACAAGATTCACCTCAATTGCTTAGACAAGAATAAAAAACAAGAAAATTAAGCACGAATAAAATCGGACCAGCCAAAGGTAAGTCTTAAGTCAGCTGGACGTGATGACCCATGACTGTAATCCCACTTACTGGGGAGGCCAGAGTGGAAGGATTGTGCCTAGGAGTTTGAGACCTGTCTAGCTAACACTGTGAAACTCTGTCTCTACAAAAAATAAAAATAAAAAAATTAGCTGGGGCATGGTGGCACACACCTGTAGTACAACTAGAGAGGCTAAAATTGAATGATCACCTGAGCCAAGAGTCAATTGAGGCTTCAGGGAGCTGTGAATGTGCCTCTGTACTCCAGCCTAGACAACAGAATAAGATGACTCAAAAAAAAAAAAAAAAGCTTAAAAGTCTATGTGGTGAAATTTAGAGTCCAAGAATCCAAAGATGGATTTTAGTCCCAATTTATTTGTTGTAACTAAGTAAACTGTTTATCCTCTCTGAATATCAGGCTTTTTTTCTTTCTTTTAGTTAAGTTTATGCAATAATTTCTATGAAATAATTTGTTGAATAATTTAAAGCAACTGAAGCAAAATAAATTACTGAAGGAGTATCATTTATTGAATTAAGGCTTCTTTTTTTGTCTGTAATTGATGTACATTTGATTTTTAAAAAGACATTGTTTGCATTAGGTCACCACAAAGTAGATTTACATATAATCCTCACTGAAGAAAAACATAAGAAATTAAGTTTCTATGTGATCCCAAAAGAGATATTCTTTCCTTAATCATAAGAAAATTAAGTATTTTTAGAAGGTAAAACTATTAAGTTTACAAAACACTTTATTTTTAATAAAAAGGTACAATTTCTCATTTTCTATTCTTGGCATAAATTTTAATTATTTCCAATGGAAACAAAACCTCCTGCACCCCTTTCAGTGTCATCTAAAACTTGAACTTCTTCTATTCTGGATAAAAATTTGTTCACAAATGAGCTGTGCAAGTCGATCACCTTTTTTGAGTTCAAACTTACCCTTGCCAAAATTAAACAGTACACCACCAACATTTCCTCTCTAATCTTCATCTAAGACACAAGCTCCTACTTCTAGAAAGTATTTTGCAGCCAAGCCAGAACATGGGGCGACTCTTCCATAACACCCAGAAGGAAGAGCTCCCTGAACGTCGGCTTTCACAAGCGCTTTCTCCACAGGTGGTAATGTATCATCATAGGCACCGTACACGTCACAGCCTGCGGCCTGCACAGGCCAGCACGGACCTCCCAGGCAGGCCAAGGTGGGCTCCAAGAGCCAGGCAAAAGGGAACTGCATGATGCCCTCCTTCGCAGGCCAGGGCCGCTTGCTGGGGGATACGGCGGGGGTCTCCGCAGAGCAGGGAATGGCCGAGAGAGAAGACGAGTGGAAGGAATAAGAGAGCCCTAGGTGAGTGAATATCAGGCTTCTCATCGGCAAAAGAGTTAAAGGGATAATCTCCCCTAAACACATTACAAGGTTGTTTCCTGGTAGACTGTGAGATATATAAATGCTGGGATATTTTCTTTTTGCTGAAACAAAGGCACATAAAGTCATTTACAAACTCTGAAGTGCTTTTAGCATGTCATTATTATTCCCATTTCAGTTCATATAAATTAGAAGCAGCTCGGAAGCAGAGAATTGCAGAGTCAGGCTAGATTGCTAGGAGGAACACAACCAACAGGAAGATTCTGGAGGTGACCACCCAGCACTGAAGAGAGTCAGCACTGGCCGTCAGGTTGAGGAACACCTGGAACCAGCTGAGAGGACCCTCCACACTTCCACTACCCGGAGGAGAAGTGGGAGCAGAGGCACCATTTTACTCAGCAATCCGCATACCAAATACTAACTGTGCACCTACTGCGAAATAAAGCATAAGTGGGGCGGTGCTTTTTCATTGGTGATCCTGAGTCAATACATTGTGTTTAAAGAGAGTAACAAGACTTGCCTGAGTCGTTTTTCGAGCACGGCAGATTTAAATACATACTATAACAGAAGTGCAAAATATAAAATGCATATTTAGATCAAAAGGGCCTAAATGAGAAAATGTGTTTGGTTCTTAAAGCGACATTTTTACTGATCTGGAAAATTTACTCATGTGGAACATCTTATTCCAAGGGTATCCGTCACATAATAAAGTGTTACTATAATATATATGTTCAATTAATCAAATGACTATTTTAGGTAAGAGTATAAGAAAAAGAAACTGAAATCTGTAGGCTTATTAAGTAACTTGGTCAGCTGATGCCATGAGAGAAGGGTACTGTCTGCCATGGAACTATTAACAGTTCATCAACTGCGCCTTTAGTGTAGCTAACATTAAGTTACGTGGCACAAACTTAATTTCAGTCCAGATGCCAAATAATCTTCCACCTAACACGGCCTATTAGCTTTTATATTATGTTTTAGGCCTATTTTTAAAAAATACCTATGTTTTTACACTGTGTCTTCATAATGCAGTATAGACTCAGAAGAAAAAAAGCATTTTGTTTTTCTCCAAATAAATTCTTCAAACCAAAAGATCTGGATTCTCTAATAGGTAACTTTTCACTATTGAGACAATGTATTATTGTGACTGTGAATACACAATATTTTAACACAAAAGGGTTATATTATTGAAAGGGTCACAGAAATGTTTTCCAGCACGAAGTTAGTGTAAAAGGTAGTCTTGGGAAGAACAGTGTATTTTAAGGAAAAAAGAAATTATAAGTCATTTGATCACTCAGTAATATAATTCGGGCAAAGCTGCTTTATTTGCATCAAGCCATGTTCCTAAATACTAGCTGCTCAGTTCTTGGGATAGGCAAACTTAAGAGATAATACTTCTTTACATTAATAGCATATCTCTTTATGGTTTTGTCTTATTTACACTATTGCCTCATAGAATAATATAATTTCTCTCACGGAGTTAGGCTATCAAGTTAGAACTGTCAATGATAATTTCAGGAAACTTCCTGATTGAATGACACCCTTCCTAACAGTCATGACTCAGGCTTTGTGAGGGTGAGATGCTAAGTGTCACTTTAGAGACAACAAACTCACACATGAAACAACTACAGAAAGCCTTCAGGAGATAAATTTGATTCCAAAGACCTGAAATATTTCATTAAAAGTCCACTTCAGGCCGGGTGCAGTGGCTCAAGTCTATAATCTCAGCACTGTGGGGGAGGCCAAGGTGTACTGCCTGAGCCCAGGGGTTCGAGACCAACCTGGGCAACTTGGTGAGACCTTATCTCTACAATAAATCAAAAAACAAGTCGGGTGTGGTAGCGCACATCTGTAGTTCCAGCTACTTGGAAGGCTGAGGCAGAAGGATCGCCTAAGCCCAGCAGGTAGAGGCTGCAGTGGCCATGAGCATGCCACTGCACTCCAGCCTGGGTGACAGTGAGATTCCAACTAAAAAAAAAAAAGTACTTCAGTAGCAGAGCACCTCCACAACAGCTAGGGAGACCCACCTCACCCTGCATCTGAGCTGACAGCCACACATGGAAGACTACACAGCACAGTCCTACAGTTCTACCTAAATGATGGCCAGTAAAGAGTTAGGAAAGCTAATGGTAAGTTTTCCACATAGACAAAATGCCAGGGAGGAATTTCAAAGAGAATTCTTAAGTGCACATAAACAAAATTTTAAAGGTCAGCAAATACCATGAACTAAAATTTAATTCTTCCTAAATAGCTGGATTTTTAAAAAAGTATGAAGTGGCAAAGATGGCATCAAAATTCATCACATACGTTTGAAACCACTCATTCTATTTATATATATTGTGATAACCATATTAATATAAGTAATAGGGTCCCATTTAATCTTTTACTCCATGTTGATCCAAAACAAAGGTACTGACTTTATTTATTTATTTTGTTTTTGAGTTGGCATCTTACTCTGCTGCCCAAGCTGGAGTGCAGCAGCACATTCAACGGCCACCCCAGCGTTGACCTGCTGGGCTCAGGCAATTCTTCTGCCTCAGCTTTTCAAGTAGCCGGAATTACCGGCACACTCTACCATGCCCAGCTAATTTTTGATTTATTGCAGAGATGAGGACTCGCCAAGTTGCCCGGGCTGGTCTTGAACCCGTGGGCTCAGGCAATCCAACTCCTTGGCCTCCCAAAGTGGTGGGATTACAGGTTGAGCCACCGAGCCTAGCCACTGACTTTATTTTCACAGCAACATGATACCCCTTGCATCTCCACAAAAGCAGTCAAGTGAAACTAAGTGCTTGTCTACAGATTTAAAACAAATAAGCTGTTTCCTTTCCATGGAAGCTACAAATGTCATTCCTTTGCTTGCCTAGTAACTGAAGTGACAAACTGTTTGCTGTATCCAGGATACCCCTATACCTAGTTTAAAAGTCCTTGTTAATGCTGTTTAGTTAGTCACTATACAATGGATCATAATTTCTTGTTTATAAAAGCCTTATTGACTTTCAGGTTCAGAATACATTAGGAATCACCTGGTCACTGTTTACTCTAGGCATGGGGAAAAGAGGCCCCCCACAGAGTGCCTTGCTTAAAAGCAAAAGTGAGGCGGTCAGACCCCTAATAAGGGCCTTCATTTGGTGCTGCTTCTATCATACGGCATTCTGGTTTTCTCTTAGACAAAAATTAAGAAATAAAAGAGATTAGCTGAGTGAATCTAAAGTACGTTTTGAAATTCACTGAAACCTCCATAAAAGACAGCAAACAGATCTTCCTGCTTATTTCTGGTACTTAATGTACAACTGCCAAATTTTTGTTGCTTTGCCCTAAAGGGATATGTGCAAATTCTATTCCTCTGCTTAGTGCCCAAGAACTTAGTTAATAAATAAATCACAAACACTCTAATATCATCAAGTAAAGGGTAATATAATATTTTATAAAGTAAATGCAATAAAAATGTCTGCAAAAGGCAACTAACTGAACTTCAAATTAAAAAGAGATTAAATATTATTAAAAGGTTGATCTCCAAGTCTCTTTGATGGGAGCATGAGAATCAACAGGATGTTAACCTCTATTCTTAACTCAAATCCTTTAAAGTTTCAAAGTGTTTATTCAGGAGAAAGGCAACTATGAAACAAATACATAACTTGGCAAATTAGAGAAGAGATTTTTCACCATTAATTTTCTCCTCTCTTCTATGTATTTATATTGACTGCCTACAAATTCAGTTATCACAACGCTATTAAAAACCCTATGTGCCTGTCACATAGGTTTCTCATGACTGTGTCCCAAGGCCCTACCTGGCATCTTCCACTAACATACTTACTGAATTCATTCCACTGAACAGGTCTCCTGATCCAACGTGAGCCGTGTGCACAAAGTTTGTTGGTTCACCAATCATACTGCGGTCAATCCGTCGTCGCCTTTTCTGAAATATGGGGGAAAATGTGTTGAGAAACTGATCTCATTAACAAAAAACATATTCTGATGTATTTTTGCACTATGGAGGAATGACTGTTTAATAATAAATTTGCCTAAGACATAAAAATGCCTTTTAGACTGTCACAGTTACCTCTTATGATGAAACCCCAAGAGAAATGTACACACAAAAAAATGATCAGTAAAGCAAAATGACAGGTAATTATTTAGAACTTAATATTAGGCCAATGCATAACTTCATAGTGTTTATTTTTGGCATGGTAACACTGTTGTGTTGGGAGCCTGTGTATTGTCATTTGGAGTAACAATGTCGTGCTTGTGAATATGCCTTGCATTTTACAGATTTGTGGAAAGTTAGTGCTATCCGTGGGCTGAAGAAGATGGAGTGTCAAGTGTAAAAACAAATACTTCTGACATATTCTTCTGCTTGATTTTAACAGAGGAGTAAAGGCAGTCGAGGCAGATCAAAACATCTGTGCTGTGTATGAGGAGAATGCCATCAGGGAAGGCACGGCAAGAAAATGGTCTGTCATTTCAAAGAGGGCCACTTTGATCTGAGTGATTCTCCACATTCAGGAAGACCATGAGGCTTTGATGAAGACTGTTTAAAACAGTGAACAATGCTACAAACTTATGCATCAACCCAACAGATTATTTGATCTAGCTTTGGCCATCCACATATTTGTATAATAACCATGCTCATGCCTCCCAGCACTTTGGGAGGCTGAGGCAGGAGAATCACTTCAAATCAGGAGATGAAGACCAGTCTGAGTAACACAGCATGACTATATCTCTACAAAAAAATTAGCCAGGCATGGAACATGCCTGCAGTCCCAGCTGCTCAAGAGGCTGAGGAGGGTGGATCCCATCAGCTCAGGAGTTTTAGGCTGTGGTTAGCCATGATCATGCCACCGAACTAGTCTGGGCAGCAGAATAAGAACCAATCTCGTTAATAAATAAATAGATAAATGTTAAATTATCATCAGCACCATTATTGTTAGCAAAGAACACTATGTGGTTTGAACACAATGCTCTAATTTTAAATATTATTTTCTAGCTTTCATCATTAACAAATTGATTTATTTTGAGGTTATCATTTAAATTATACCCAATTACCTTTCCATGCTAGAATGAACCTGTCCTTCAGTTGGTGGGGTGGGAAGGTGACAGATTTGGTCCTAGTCCACTCATTGTTTTCTGGTCTGTTCTGGTAGGAACAAAAACTCTGTCCAAACTCAGTCAACTAGGCTGGGTGTTACTGACTCTTCCAATTTGGAGGGGTCGACGGGTGTCTCAGGCTGGTCTCAAACTCCAGAGCTCAAGGCTCCCAAGTAACTGGATCACAGGTGTGGGCCATGGTGCCCAACTGACTCGTCCTAACTTTTGACAACTTCTTACAGGGTGCTGGACCCCATTTCTCAGTAACTTTAGCCACCAGCTGGCATTCTTGTTTCCACCAATATGCTCATTCACCTCATTAGAGATACTTTCTTACCCTACAGCTATGCTTCACTGATTATCTGAGATTTTTCCAGAGATGATTATCTTAGATCAGTCCCAAGTTTCCCATCACCCCTTAGATACTGTCATCTAATTGGAAGAGGTCACTGGAAAAGCTGGGTTAGTGTCCTAATATCAGTTCTGCTAACGCCACTTTCCTTTCTTTTCAATAGTATATTGGAGCTGAAACTGCAGCTTCCCTCAAAATCAAGCAATTTATAACTTGCTCAATTATCTGCCTTTAAACATAATATTTTAATATCTACTGAAATGCTGGCGCAATCCTGATAAATCCTAACATTTTCTCAGGATAGTCCCATATGACAGCTCCTCAGAATTAGAAGATGATTTTCTACAAAACCACAAAAGCAGAGAGTGCATGCATTTATTTTGAAGTCCATATGTTTTACTTTGCTCTAGTTTTTATCAGGGCAGATTAGAAGACTGAAAGAAGTCCAATGCGTTTCCTTTGAAATAGTCACATTCTTCATCCTCAGAGTTCAGCAAAAACATCAGACCACCTCCAGGTCTGTTGGATTTTGCTTCAGTAATTTCGCATGGCACAGGTTTTATGTGGTTTTTTTTTCTCTTTCAAATTTTTATTTTAAGTGTGGGGGTACAATTCAGGGTTAGGTTTACCAATGTGCACTATGTAGGTACCCTTGTTAATGAGGTGTGTTCCCCCTCCCCGGCAGATTCCCACTACTGTTAGTCCCGCCACCGCCCCCCACCCCAGGCAGTTTCCTGCTCCCACCAATCCTTTTCTTATAGTATTATAATTGTTCAAGGTCCGCTTATAAGTGAGAATATGTGATACTCAGTTCTTTGTTTCTGTGATACATCACTCAGTATTATAGATTCTAAGTCCATCCAGGTTGCAGTGAGGTTCATGATTTTGTCCTTCTTTATGGTTGCGTCATGTTCCGTTGTGTATATGTACCACATTTTTTTTATCCAGTTCTCTTTCGATGGGCAGCACAGGTGGTTCCATGTTCTTGCCACTGTGAACAATGCTGCGATAAACATTTGTGTGCATGTATCTTTTTCACAGAGTGATCTGAGTTCTTCCATGTATATTCACAGCAGGAGAATTGTGGGGTCGTATACGTCAATTTTTAGAACTTTTACAAATCGCCACACTGTTTTCCACAGAGGTTGTACTAGTTTATATTCCCACCAACAGTGCAGAAGTGTTCCCCTTTCACCACATCCTCTCCAGCAACTGTTGCTTTTTAAGTTATTGATGGCCATCCTGACTGGAGTTAGGTGGTATCTCAGTGTAGATTTAATTTGCATATCTTTGGTGACTAGTGAGGCTGAGCATTTTTTTATGTATCTGTTAGCTGATCCTATGTCTTCTTTTGAGAAGTGTCTATTCATCTTTTGTCCACTCTGTAATGGGAATGTTTTTCTTTTCAGCACGTTTGAGTTCCTTGTAAGTCCTAGATGTTAGGCCTTTGCCAGATACACAGTTGGCAAATATTTTTTCCCAGTCTGTGGGCTGTCTCCCTGCTCCTTTGATAGTTTCTCAGTTTGACGAGGTCACGCTTGTCTTTCTTACCTCTTATGGCACATGCACTTGGGGTTTTGATCAGGAATTGGTGGCCAGTTCCAATTTCTATAGTATTGACATAGAGATTTCAGAAGCAAAACCATACGAATTCCTGTATTGTCAGGTCTAAGAAGAATGATGTTGGCAATTTAATGGGTAATGTGCTAAATCTGTAGATTGCCTTGGGTACAATGGAATCTTAACAATGTTGATTCTTCCAATTCGTGAGCATGGACTATTTTTCCATTTGTTTATGTCATCTTTGATTTCTTTGAGCAGTATTTTGTAGTTTTCATTGTGAAGGTCTTTCACATCTCTGGTTAGGAAGATGCCAAGGTGTTTGATTTTTTTGTGTGTGTGGAAATTAAGCATGGGATTGTGCTTTTTATTTGGGTTTCTGTTTATTGTTGATGTATAGAAATGTGACTGTCTTTTGCACATTTATTTTATACCCAGGGACTTTGCCAAAGTCCTTTATCAGTGCAAGTAAGTTTTTGACAGATTCTCTTGGGTTTTCAAGGTCTAGCATCTGCAAAGAGGGATAACCTGACTTCCTCTTTTCCTATTTGGATACCCCTGGTCTCCTTCACTTTTCTGACTGCTCTAGCTAGGACTTCCAAAACTATGTTGACAAGGAGAGGTGAGAATGACCATTCTTGTCATGTTCCAGTTTTCAGGAGAAGTGATTCCAATTTCTGTCTGTTTGGCAGGATGCTGGCTGTTTCTTGTAGATGGCTCTTACTATTTTGAGGTATGTCCTATCTATGCCTAGAGGTTCCAGGGTTTTTAATCAAGAAGGGATGCTGGATTTTATCAAAAGCTTTTTCTGCATCTATTGACATAATCATGCGGTCTTTGCTTTTACATCTGCTGGTGTATTTAATTATATTTATGGTCTCATGAATGTTGAACCAGCCCTGCATCTCAGAGATGAAGCCTTCTTGGTTGTCGTAGATGATTTTTGAGATGTGTTGTTAAATCCAGTTTGCTAGGATCTTGTTGAGAATTTTAGCATCTGCGTTCATCAAGGATACTGGCCTGTAGTTCTCTTTCTTTGTTGGATCTTTACCTGGTTTGGGTATCAATGTGATGTTAGCTTCACAAAATGATTTGGAAAGAGTTCTATCTTTCTCAATTGCCTGGAATACTTTCAATAGGATTGGTATCAGTACCTACTTGTATGCTTTGGAGAATTCTGCTGGAAAGTAATCTAATCCAGGGTGTTGTTTTTTTTTTTTTTATAGGTAGTTTTCTCATGACATAGTCAATTTCTTGGATTGTTATTGGTCTATTTAGGGTATCAATTGCATCTTGTTTCAACCTGGGGAGTTTGTGTGATGTCAGAAAGTCCTCCATTTCCTTTAGATTTTCAAGCTTATTTCCATATAAGTCTACATAGTAGTCTGATAATCTTTTGCATTTCTTTGGGGTCAGTTGTGACTTCATCTTTTGCATTTCTGATTGTGTTTATTGGGGCTTTTTCTCTCTTTTTCTTTGTCAGGCTAGCCAGGGAACCATCAATCTTGTTTATCCTTTCAAAGAATCAGGTTTTTATTTTGTTTATTTTTTGCACTATCTTTTTGTCTTCTATATCCTGAATCTGGGTATTTATTTTGGTGATCTAGATTCTTCTGCTGAAGTTAGGGCTTTGGACATGTTGCTTTGCCAGCTTCCTTAGGTGACTTTTTTAGGCTGTTAACTTGTGATCTTTCCATTTCTTCATGTGTGTTCATGGAGATATGAATTGCCCTCTTAGTACTGATTTCATAGCATCCCAGAGGTTTTGGTAAGATGTTTCATTTTCATTTGTTTCCAGGTATCTTTTAATCTCTCTTTTGATTTCCTTGTTGACCCAGGAGTGCTTAGCATCATGCTGTTTAGCAACCATGTCTTTGTGGGTTTGAGGGGAACTTTGTTGGTGTTGATGTTTATTTTTATTCCACTATGGTCTGAGAAAGTATGTGGCAGGATTTCAATCTTGCAAAATTTGTTTATGTTTGATTTATGGCCGAGGATGTGGTCAACCTTAGAGTACGTTTCATGTGATGATAAGTAGAATATATATTCCATGGTTGTTGTGTGGACAGTTCTGTAGGTATCAAGTTCATTTGGTCAAGCATCACGTTGAGGTTCCAGGTCTCCTTGTTGATTTTTTGTCTTGATGGTTGTGAGTGGGGTCTTTAAGTTCTCAGCTATGATAGTGTTAGTCAATATCTTTTTTAAGTTTACCTAGAAGCCACTTTATGAAAGTTGGTGCTCCTATGTTTAGGATACTTCTTGTTTATAGACTGAACCTTTTACATTATGTAGTGACCTTCTGTATCTTTTTAAATTTTTGATAGCTTAAAGGGTATTTTGTCTAATATTAAGATCATGATTCCTGCTTTGTGTTCCATTCATCTGAAATTTTGTTTCACATCCTCTTAGAGTCTGTGAGTGTCCTTTCTAGTGAGATGAGTCTCTTAGAGACAATATATTGTTGCCTCATTATATTTTTTCCATTGTGCCAATCTACCTTTCCAGTGGTGCATTTAGTCCATTCACATTCAGGCTAGTTATTGAAATGGGAGAGTTCATCCCTGTCATGAGGTTCTTATAGAGTTTGTTGGTACTGTTTGTTTGCTTTCTTTTTATTTTTGGGTTATTTCATGTATGTTTTCAATCTTTTTCCTACATTCTTATGAAGTGTGTTGTTCTTTTTTTCCTTTCTTCTGTGTCTAACACTTTTTTTTTTTTTTTTGAATTGGAGTCTCACTTAGTCGCCCAGACTGGAGTGCAGTGGCCGCTCCCGGCCCCCGCAGCCTCGACCTGCTGGCCTCCGGCGATCCTTCTGCCTCAGCCTTCCAAGTAGCTGGAGCT
>NW_007249666.1:12523-31738 GCF_000164805.1 Carlito syrichta | reverse complement strand
GCTACCATGCCCGGCTAATTTTTTTGATTTATTGTAGAGATGAGGTCTCACCAAGTTGCTGAGGCAGGTCTCAAACCCGTGGGCTCAAGCAATTCACTCATCTCGGCCTCCCAAAGCACGGGATTACAGGCTGAGCCACCAAGCCCGGCCTGTGTTTAATACTTTAAGTGTTTCTTGTAGAGCTGGTCTGGAGGCAGCGTAAACTCTTACAGATCAAATGTCAGGGAAAAATTTTAATTCTCCATCACTTGATGAAGCTTAGCTTAGCTGCGTAGGTAATTCTTGGTTGAATTGTTTATCTTTGAGAACTTTGAAGATTGGGCTCCAAGCTCTTCTAGTCTGAAGTGTTTCTGTAGACAAATCTGCTGCTATTCTAATTGGTCTTCCCCTGTAGGTAGTCTGACCTTTTTATCTTGTTGCCTTTAGGGTTTTCTCTTTTATACCTACTTTGTGTAGGCGAATTACTATGTGTCTATGAGTTGGTCTTCTCATTTGTTGTCTTGCAGGGGTTCTCTGAATCTGTTGTGTTTGAATGGTTGCATCACTGATGAGATGAGGGAAGTTTTCTTGGATAATTTCATGAAATGTTTGTTCCAGGGTGGTCTCTGTCTCTCTTTCTGCCTCAGGAAGTCAAATTAATCTTAGGTTTGGCCTCTTGGTCTTCTCTTGAAGGTTTTGTTTTTAAGCTTTTTTTCTATGTTTTTAACAGTTTGGGTTAGTTCCTTTTTTTGGTTATCAAGCTCTAAGACTGTTTCTTCTGCTTGGCTTCTTCTGCTTCCCATGCTTATAAGTTTGTTATTCATTTCATTCACTGTATATTGCCGTTATCTCAGTTATCAACTCCTTCATTCTTTCCTCTTGTCTCTCCTCAATTTTTTTTATTCTCTCTATTAATGTCTTGATATCTGGGATTGTGGTTTGAGACCAGTCATTCTGGGGGTTCTTCATTGTTTGTGTTCCGAGGTTTGTATTCTCAGTGTCTGACCTCCCAGGGGTCTGTGTGAGACCCATATTCTTCTTTTGGTTTTTCTTCATTTGCATAGATTTTCTCCCCCATCCCATCCCGCTTTTTTTTAACCTCCTTTAATATTGTTGTTCAGGGATGGAGGGGTAGCTTTTACTTCTGTTTACTCAATCTCCTATTCTTCTTTATGTGGATCTTTTGGTTTTGTTCAATTCTGAAGTTGGACTGTGAGAGGGAGCTGTACTTTTTGCAGTTTTGAGATTTAATTGAGGGAGGTGCTGTGATTCAGAAACTAACTGTAGATCCCAGTATCCACTGACAGGTGTGTGGGTCCCCTGGAACCCACTTCCCACTGCCTTACAATCTGTCCATGTAGTAGGGGTATAGGTTTGCTCCTTGAAAGCAAAATTAGTTAAGAAAAAGAATGAAAATAGGAAGGAGGCAGGTGAGAGGAAGGTGGAGAGAGAGAATAATAAGAGGGAAAACAAACTGGCTTGCTGCCTGTCAAGTCTCCCATTCAGATCAGACATGTCTGTGCCTGATCCAGTATGGGGGAGGGGCTTCTGTCTCTCTGAGTTTGATGAGATTACCTCTAGGTCCCAGGTTGGAGACTGGGTGGAGCTAGGAAGGGCAATGCAGGTCTCTGCCTGGGCCGGACAGAGAAAACGGCTCCAGGTGGTGTTTCCTCTCTCCTCAGATCCGGGACTCCAGGTGCTTTGCTGTCACAGATGATGGTGTGGGCTGGCGCCAGATAATGAGAATCAGCTGTATTTGGCAGGCTTTTCTCAGGATTCCTGAGAATAGCAGATGATCCTGCATGCCAGTGGCTCCAATCTCAGGGCAGTGGGGGGGTTGTAGTCACCTCTGGAAAAGAGTCCCAGGTGCATGAACCTGAGTCTCTCCCTCAGACAGACTTTCATTCACCCACTGGCACACACCTATTCATGCAGAGTCTTTATGGACACTTGCTTTTGTGGAGACACTCATAGTCCAAACTGTGCCTTTGCCATCTTGCCCGAAATTCGACTTGTATGTATTTTCATAGTTTTATTCTATTGTTTCCTTGATAACTGTTCCATGTGTGTGTTTTTGTTGTTGTTGTTTTTGCTACTTCTGAAGTTCCTACTATGTGAACATTTGAATGTGTATGTAATCTTCCAAGTGTCATATATTGTCATCCATTATTTTTATTTCTCTTTATAATTTCACTACACTGGAAAATGGCTCCACTTGATCCTCTTTCAACGTCCGCAACCTTTTTTTTTTTTTTTTTCCAGTCAAGGTCTTATTCTGTCACCCAGGCAGCAGTACAGTGGCATGACTATGGCTTGACCTCCTTGGGTTCAGGTGATCTTTCTGCCTCAGCTTCCTAAAGTAGCTATTACAGGTATATGCCACTATGCTCAGCTAATTTCTGTATTTTTTGTATAGATGGAGTCTTACTATGTTGTCTAGTCTGGTCTCAAACTCCTGGACCCAAGCAATCCATCTGCCTCAGCCTCTCAAAGTGCTGGGATTACAGGCATGAACCACTGTGCCTGGCTTACAACCTTTTCTTAAAGGCCAGATAGTAAAGCTTGCATGTCAATTTTTTTGCAAGCCAATACAGTCTCCATTGTAGTTTTAACTAAGTTCTGTCACTGTAGTATAAAAGCAGCTATGGACAATATATAACTAACGAAAGCAGTTGTGTTCTGGTAAAAATTTATTTACACAGTCAAATGGCAGGCTAGATTTGGCATGCAAGTAGTAATTTGCTGACTCCAGTTCAAGATCAGTAATTTTTTCAGTAGTAGCCACATAATTTTACTTTTCAATTATAGTTATTTTTAAGGAGTGCTTTAATATGAGATATAATTGTAATATATTTTAATCTGAGAATTTGTGTTGCATGTTTTCACTTTGTCCTCTAAAAATGTTTGTCTGTATATAGTCTGTAACACTAGAGAACAAAATACTATACTCTCATTTCTTTATTTCTCCAAATTTAGTTACTTCAAGTTCTCTTTTGAAGAATTTGTAAGAAAGTCACCCTGTCTTTTGGGGCCCTGGCTCCATAGGATCATATACAATTTTCAGGTTAAAATAGTATCATAAAGCCAAAAGTGGCTTTGTCTACAGTTCTTTGGCTGTTTTGTTTTGCCTTGGCATGTTTCCTATTTCTTAGTACATTGTACTGGTTTCCTGCTATCTTTTTCTTGCATGCTGCTACCTCAGAAGCTCTTAGAGGTGCCTGAAAGACTCCCTGCCATAACAGCAGACTTGACACTCATAGCCATCCTTTGGTTTGGGGGCCACACGCAACCAATGCATTGGTCTCTTCCACTCTGTTTCCATGCTTTCTCCAGACTCAGTTTGCCTATTTCCAACCACCCCATTCAACATACTTCTCTCCATATTATTCTCATTTGAGATGATAAAGCACAATTTCCTAGACGTCTCTTAAGAAATAAGACTAGCTTCTCTTTTTTAGGAAGGTGATGCTAATTGTAGTTTTGTGCCTTTTTTCTTCTTGATAATACATTGCTACAATCCCATTAAATTTGCCTTCTTAGAAAGCTGGCTGTTCTGGCACATACAAGTGTAACGTCACCATCAGAGGATATGAATTTTCTCAGTATGTGAGGAGGACAATTATTAGGGTTTCTTCCCTAGTAAGCCCCTTCATTAAGGATAGAGAAGGAGGCCTCTAGGTTCTTGGTACACTTCAGGTATGTCAGAAAAGACATCTCCAGTTGAAGAAAAAGTAAAGTGAAAAGTGGCACAGGACAGTAGCATCTGCAGGACTGCAGACTTTTCCCAAGGCCTTGCACAGTCAACGTGTGAGGGCAACTGCTCCTGATGTACACATAGAGTCCCTTGGCTCAGCCAGAGGGTCCTCTCAAGCACGAGAGTAAAGGTATACTTCAGAGAATCAGACCACTGGGAATCTTGCTCACCTATTGTCCTGTGAACATGCAGAAGCAACTTTTAACAGTTCTGAATTTGCACCATTTCTTCGGGAAGAGTGTGTTTGGAGCTTGGCAGAAGGCTCCACTTGGCCCACACCCCTACCTTAAGTGATATATTCTAACAGTTGAGTTACTGCAGGACTATGTTGCAGGAGAAGTGCCACCGTGGTACACTCGGGTCACCACCCACCTCACCCAGAAACAATGAATGAATGGATATGCTTGTGAAAGAGGTGTTCACACACACTCACAAATAATAATACAGTAAACATTATGATTACTGAGGAAGAACATTTGAAAGTAGATTAACCAACCTGGGTCTCAATCTTGTATCTCCAGTTTTGCTTCTTTCAGAACCCAGTTAACTACACATACTATACTCAAATCCAAAGTCTGTGCATAATTCTTAACTCCTCCCTCTTCTTCAGTTACCAAATCCATCCAACAACCAAACGCTGTTGGACACCCTTAAGTCTATCCACTTCTTTCCTGGTATTTTTCAGGCACAATATGGACGTTTAAGGAATGGCACATTTATTTAGCATACTGTATTAAGAACTCAAGATAAACAAGAGATCTAAGTCATGGGCAAACAAGGGGAATTCCAGAATCGGGCCTCTGCAAAGAAAACAGGAAATGGTGCGCTCTGCTCAGATACATATTAACTGTTGTCAGTAGCAAAGAGTCACCATGTTTCCTGGAAACATACTTTATTCTTTATAGGGAACTTTATTAAGACTGTCAACCATCTGAATAATCCTTGCCATCTTTAAAACACTGCCTTTTATTTTGTATAAGGTCAAAGTATACCCAAATGAACAACTGTGTTAGTGTGGAGGGGATTAGGCAAAACATCTCTTCCCATGACATTTCTGTATAATTATATCATAAAATCATTATTGCAGATAATGAACTAATAATCTGAAGTAGATGTAAGGAGAGGAAATAAAAACGTTAATTTCAAAGATTTCCTAGTGTGTGAACTTTGCATCCTGACACACACACACACACACACACACATACACACACACTCTCTCTCTCTCTACCTTCCTCACATTTCTAGTATGCTGATCAATTGTAGCTTCTAGAAAACAGTAATTACTTAATCACTTAAAAGTTACAATGTCCTCAAAAGACTATTCTCTGGGCAGCTCAGTGTGCAAACACATGCCACCGAGGAGCAAACAAAGGCCAGGTCCCATGGGGGTAGCAGGAGGCCAAAGATAAGAGTACAGAGTGGTACAGCCAGAGATTGTTCTAGAAGTAAACCCACAGAGAGAATAAAGAGAATGAAAACACCTGCCATCTGGGACAGTGAGAAAGACTGGAACTTTCAGTAAAAAATAGCAATCATTCATGCAAATGTGGCCTAAGTAAATGAGAGGCTGAAAGATATGCTACTGCCTCAAATGTATAACCTAGAGTAAGTCAGTTGAGCTGTATAACTTAATTCCCCTTCTGTAAATTATATCAAATAAGCCCACAATTTCTGAATTGTATGTTGGGGCATCCCAGCAAACATCCAGGATGCCACAGGATACTTTCAATTAGAAAGAAACATACGTATGACACTGTGTGAACTACTGGCTTGAGATAATTTACAATTTCAACATTAGAGCATACATTCTTTTCGATAGCAATTTCTTTTGTGAAGCTGAGTTTTCAGTGGTTGCTGTGAAAAAAAACCCCAAGCGCTGTACAAAAGCCAATATGGAACTGGAACTGAGGGTAATGGTGTGCAATCAGATTCCATGGCTTGAGAAGCTGTATAATGCCTAATAGGCACAAACATACTGTATGTAATTGTGATTGTTTAAGAATTAAATAAAAATATTTTCCTTTCAATGTATGTCTATTATTTTTTCAAATTACAACTAAGTTGTTGGGATGAAAATGTTTACTAACTTGTTTGTACCAAATTAGTTAATTAAAAATCTGTACAGGTTGGGAACAATGGCTCACACCTGTAATCCAAACACTTTGGGAGGCCAAGGTGAAGGATTGCTTGAGCCCAGGAGTTTGAGAGTAGCCTGTGCAACTACAAAAAAAAAAATCAAAAAATTAGTCATGCATGGTGGCACATGTCTTAGTACCAGCTATTTGGGATGCTGAGATGGAAGGATGGCCTGAATCCAGGAGGTCAAGGCTGCCGTGAATGACTGTCATGAATATGCCACTGCACTCCAGCCTGCACACCACCAGAGACCCCAGCTCAAAAATAAAACAAAAACCACATAGTGTTTCTCTTGGATTAGGGGCACCATGAAAAAAAAAATTATGGAATTTTAACAAGCACCAAAAATAGAAAGTTTAGGAGCCTGTGAAATAAATACAATATTGACGATGTAATAGACACCTGGCATTTCTAAAACAAATGGTTATTTTTTTCTATGATGCCACTGACAGTAAATCCCGGTGTATAATGAGGTGCTTTCGAGTTGCCTTCTCCTTTTGTTATCCATCTAGTTCACAGGACAGAAACAAAAGACTAACAAAAGTTAGAATAATATAAAAAATGATTTGATGTTTTCTGAGACAAAGGAAAAGGTTCTTCCTAGTGGATCTTCAGTAATACAAAAAATGTAAATATCTTTCAGGTAATGCCAACAACCTATACAAAATGTCCTCACCCAACTTTCTTTCTACTTGGCAATTGTCTCTTTACTCTTTAAGGCCCCGTTCAAGCTTACTCTTCTGAGATGAAACTGTTGGATATTTCCTGATCTGAACATTCGGAACACATGGCTTATATTTCAATTACAGCACTTAAAACATTATATTCTAATTTATCTGTTTACAGTTTGATTTTCTTACACTACTAAGAGTTCTATAACAGCAGCCGTGCCTGACACATAGTAGACAATAAATGACTGTTGAATGAATAAAAGGCTTTTTTAAAGAAACAATGTCAGCTCAGTTCTCTAAAACCTGTTTGTCTTATCTAATATTATGACCAAATATTTCTCAAGGACCTATTATATTTTGAAGATGTAAAAAATATAATGCCGATTCTAATGGAATTTATATTTCTGCATAAAAATTACTTATCTGTTGGTTTAATTTTCACTGTTTCACAGAAATGCTGTGTTCCAGAGTAGTTTCAACTAGCATAACTGTTTTAGTTGTTATATTGGGTAGAACCTCTAAAGTAGTGGTTCTCACACCATAATGTACATCAGAATCCCTGGAAGGTTTGTTAAAACACTGGTTGCTAAGCTCCAGTCAAAGAATTTCAGATTCAGCAAGTTTAGGGTGGGGATGGAATCTGCATATCTAACAAGATTCCAAGTGCTACTAATGGCCCAATGGTTTAGAAACACTGGCTGTAATGATTAACAGTTGAATATTTAAAAAGTAAAAATGGGTAAAATTTAAGAGTACTTTTCTGATGCCAGGTACAGTTCTAAGAATTTAAAGTACATGGGCTCATTTGCTAGTATCTTGACTAGCAAGCAGTATGTGATATTTTAACATTCCCTTTAAATCTGAGGTCCTCTGGCAAACCTCTCACTTGATGTCCCTTGGTCATTGCTCAAAATCCCCTATTTGTCTGCCTGTTGTACTCCCTGAATAAAGTTTTATAATTTGGGTGTGTTTGTTTTAGTTACTGGAAAGTCATTATGATAAATAGTTCTTCTCATTAAAAACAATTCTACAGCAATCAAGCCACTAAATAATGTGATTCTCAATTTTTTTACAGCAAATAGTTTATATAAAAAAGAACCTGCTTCTATTTCATAGACTAGAGATAGTGAAACAAACCTCAACTCCTTCATTATTTCACACAACCTACTTCTCACCCACCTCTGAGCCCAAACCAAGTTTTCTACAACACACTTAGAGTGTGAGTCATGTTTTATTTCCATAATGATTTGTTAATCAGTGGTCACACAGATTTCTGGTGCTACATATCTAGTTACAAGTAGCAGTGATAGCATAAGCTACTAAATCCACTATCTGTGACTATGGACTCCTTTACTGCTGAGTTAGACCACCTTACAGGTCATGTATAAATTAAACTATCTTATACTTTAGCAAGCAAAGTGTACTAAAATAGAGCAAGAAGAACTACAAAAAAAATTATAGAAATAAAAGCATAACCTTGGAGGACAAGCATTACCAACATGACTTTAAAAAATACAAAAAGAGGTAACATATTGAGAAATTTATTATACACTAAATTATCAAAGGTATTCATCATGTTCTGATACAGTGATCAAAATAAAATAAAGTCATTCTCCTCTTAGCCACTGTAATTGAGGAGGTGGGATGAAAGCCATATAAATAAACTTCTTAAGATAACACAAGCCTCATATCTTTTTTTTTTTTTTTTGACTTGGAGTCTCACTCTGTTGCCCAGGTTGTGGCTGCACTCACAGTCACCGCAGCCTCGACCTGCTGGGCTCAAGAGATCCTTCCACCTCAGCCTTCCAAGTAACTGGAACTACAGGCACGCTCTACCATGTCCAGCTTTTTTATTATTATTATTATTATAGAGACGAGGTCTTGTCAAGTTTCCCAGGTTGGTCTCAAAATCCTGGGCTCAGGCAATTCTCTCGTCTCGGCCTCCCAAAGTGCTTGAGCCACCACGCCCAGCCGTATCTTTTTTCTCATCTTTCATAGTAAATTTATTTAATATGGCACAAAAGCCAAAGACAATTGGACTTAAGTGCTTTCAGACTTTGGCTTCAATAGAATCCTGCTCTAGGTATACAACTAGTGTTAAGTCTCTAGCTTTACACTTTAGTTATTCAATCAATGGAGTGTGAAGTAGTCTCAAAGTTATGTCAGTATTTAGTAAAGAGACTCAAGTTTTTGATATTTAAAACTATCATTTACTAAAAGACAAAGAGTTGTTTGTGCAATTCATAACCCTGAGTTTTAAACTTATTTTGCTGATTTGTGTTAATATATTTATTTCAACTTTGTTTTATCTAAAGAAAAGTTTAGGGTACTCTGGACCTGCAATGAGTAATACATTTTTTATAGTTCATAAAAGATTTGAGACGGCTTTAGTATTTTTATCAGAGTAGTTGATATTCAAACTGACAAACTGTGATTTCATTTCTGTCCTTCTGCATAAATAGGTATAAATCTTTATAGTGGACATAAGCCATTTCTTTCCACATATTTGGTTTTTTTCTGGAAACTGCAACCTCATTCTCCTCTCTTTTGAGGAGATCGCCTCGTCCCAACTACAATCATATGATTTTGATAGGCTGTCAACACAGTAGTCCACAATGGTGAGTGCAGTAGTGTGTGCATGACACAAATGAGGCCAAAATTCTTCCTTGGGAATGAATCAAGCAGGAAGAAACCTTCCCTTCCACATAGTTGTTAAACTGGGTTAATTAATGTGCAACTGAGGGCAGTCATATTTCCTAGAAAGGAAACAAAGCCCATCTATAGTCGAAAGGTAAGAAGTCAGTGAGTAAAGAAGAAAACCAAGAAAGAGACAAGTAAGAGTTTGAACAGTGTCCCAGGTTCTGAATACAGATGTTTGAGAAGATGGTTTGGATCCAGTCTTTCCATGGGTGGTAATGTGAGTTGATAAAACCACCTGTGGAAGTCTAATTTCTAAGATTGTAACCCAAAATTCCTAATTAGTATGTTCAGGGACAAGCAGAAGAGAAATAAGGTGTTTGATACTGCAGAGATTGAAAAAAATCTGCTCTTCAATAACTGAGTAGTCTACTTTGGTTACCATATTCTCATATTCAGGCCAAAACTTGAGAAAACAGTAAATCTTTTCCATATACCAACTTGTACTGTATCTTCTACTGGGAAAAATAAATGATAATTCTATTTGTCTTCCTTCAAGTGCTGGAGTCTAGCAGTGGCCCTCAAGTGCCAGAGTTTATATAAGAAGCAATCTCTACAAGAGATGAGAGTGATACTATAGATCACCACAGATAAATCAAAACAACCAGCTAATGTCATAAGCAGAGAATTATCTAAGTCAAAGTACAGAAAGGCAAGATATTTCATGCTAGAAATAATTGATAGATAAATAGGTGAACTGCTGGTATGCATTTAAAATCCAATCCTAAGTGCACTGCTGTCTGAATTTGTCCTTTAGAGTCTAGTAGATATCTAACATTTTCCCAATCGGTATAAATTTTGCAGCTTTTGACACATGAATTTGCAGGACGCCCTAAAAAACAATTTTTTTTAAAGTCTTTAAGTCTCACTCTGTCGCCCATGTTGGAGGGCAGTGGGATGCTCACAACCACCGCAGCCTTGACCTGATGATCTCAGGCAATCCCTCCACCTCAGTCTTCCAAGTAGCTGGAACCAGAGGCGTACCACCACTCTTGGCTAATTTTTTTTACTTACTGTAGAGATGAGGTCTGGCCAAGTTGCCCAGGCTGGTTTCAAACCCCTGACCTCAGGCAATCCTTTCACCTCTACCTCCCAAACTGCTGGTATTACAGGTGTGTGCCACCATTCCCGGCCTCAAATTTGTTTTTAAAGAGATCTCTAAGCAAATCTATAATGACCATTTCAAGGGCAAAATTACTAAAAGCAAAACTAAAACTAGTCCTCATCTACTACTGAGAAACTTGAGGTGAACAGAGTTTTCTCCTCCTATTTAAAGTTAGCATCTGAGCCAGGCTTGGTGGCTCAGCCTGTAATCCCGCGCCTTTGGGAGGCTGAGGTGAGTGGATTGCCTGAACCCGCAGGTTCGAGACCCGCCTGGGCAGCGAGACCTCACCTCTACAATAAATCAAAAAATCAGTCGGGCGTGGTAGCGCATGCCTGTAATTCCGGCTACTTGGAAGGCTGAGGCGGAAGGATCGCCGGAGCCCAGCAGGTCGAGTCTGCAGTGGCCGGGAGCAGCCACTGCACTCCAGTCTGGGCGACAGAGTGAGACTCCAACTCAAAATAAATAAATAAATAAATAACGTTAGCATCTGGTTTAAGTCACATGCTCCT
This sequence comes from Carlito syrichta, assembly GCF_000164805.1. NCBI lineage: Eukaryota > Metazoa > Chordata > Mammalia > Primates > Tarsiidae > Carlito > Carlito syrichta. Next base: position 20,887 of record NW_007249666.1, on the reverse strand, counting down.
GCTATGAAAACTGAACTACAAAATAGGCAAGGAAAAAAGAAAAAACTAATGTGAAATAGGTTTTCAAATACCAATGATAAATTTTTCAATGGTATAAAAGCACTAAAAATTTCTGCCACCATGGGTCCACCTGTGATTGTCTCTGTATACTGCATATGTGTGTTACACACATTATCTAATTTCACTAAGTGACTCATTAAATACCATGTGAAATATGATGTAATATGGCGGCCTACAATGATCTCATTACAGTGAAACTTGTATTGGCCTTCTGACTTCTAGAATTATAAAATAAATTTGTGCTGTTTTAAGCCACAGGTTTCTGGTAACTTGTTACAGTAGCCATAGGAAATATGACTAGGGAGATCGTATTATTTGCCAGGGTTCCATAGCTAACTAAAAGCAAACCTGGGAGTCTTCCTCATTTACTGTTCTTTCCTTCATACCACTGCAATGACAGCTGGTTCCGAATTGAACACCTTTGTTTTTCAAAGAAAGTCCTGTAATCCCCCCCAAATATTTACTGTATAAATTTAAGAAAACTCAAGTGTTTATATTGACTTTATGCAAATAGTGTTTACAACTGAACCAAGCAGTATACTATAATTATTTGCAATACTCTATAAATTAATCATAATAAAATTAATGATTTTATATAGTACACTGTAAATTAATTTTATTATTATAAAATATATCATAAAATTAATTATAATTAATATTTCTTGTACTGGCTTACTGTTTGCTTAATATTTTTTTGTTTTTGAGATGGAGTCTCACTCTATCGCCCAGACTTGAATGCAGTAGCCACTCCTGGCCACTGCAGCCTCGACCTGCTGGGCTCTGGCGATCCTTCCGCCTCAGCCTTCCAAGTAGCTGGAATTACAGGCATGCGCTACCATGCCTGGCTGATTTTTTGATTTATTGTAGAGATGAGGTCTCGCCTGCCCAGGCGGGTCTTGAACCCACGGGATCAGGCAATCCACTCACCTCAGCCTCCCAAAAGCGCGGGATTACAGGTTGAGCTACCGAGCCCAGCTTGTTTGCTTAATTTTTAAATTTCTGTCACACATTTTACACATTTGCTTAACTTTCTATGAAACTATCATTAATTATCGCAACACCCTTCATAAATATCTTGCGGCATAACTAGTTAATAAATAGCTAAGTGACTCATCCAGATAGTATGAAATTTCACTTAGGAGTATGAGTTCTTTTTCATTCAACCAAGAAACTCATTTTTTTTTTTTTTTAGTTCAGGAAAAATTTTCTGTAGTATTATTTTGATGATTCATTCTCCTCCAATGCCTCTGTTCTCTTTTTAGAACTCTAATTAGGTAGATTTTGAACTTCCTGGCTTGATAATCTAATTTTCCCTTCTATTTTCCCTCTATTTTACTTTCTGAAAGATTTAATTTTATTGTCTCATGTCTCACATGGACTTCTTTATTTCAGCTTTATATTATTTCAAAGCATTGTTTCTTTTTATCAGTTTGTTCTTCCTCTCTTCCTTTCTTTGTACGTATGTTGTTCTTTTTTAGTGGATTAGATATCTTAATCATCTGGGTCTACTCTTGTTTTTTGTTGTTCTCTTCATTTTTTTATCTTTGTATACCATTTTGTAATTTAAATTCCTTTAATGCCATGTAAAGTGGGGTTTCAAGAGGGAGGAAATATATATATATTCAGTTCAGCATCCTTTTTTATGCTGACTCATTCACTATCACTGACATGAATTTACATCATTCCAAATTCTGCTCCTGGTTGCTGCAGACGTGAATTTAAGTCTCTGCAAATTCTGTTTCTGAATGCTGCAACGTTGTCATATGTATGTGCTACTATATTTTGCTTGAAAATGAATAGTGAGGCAAAGAGAGAGAAAGTTAATTAAGATGATTATCTGATGTCCACTGCACAATGTTGTTACTGATTTATGCAATTGGTAAAAATTGCACATTGGTCATTATTTTGTTGCGATTAGTTTTGTATACTTGTATTTTGATATTTCAGAGCTTTCATACTTCAATATTAAAAATAATTTACTATAATTATGAAAAATGAAGAAATATATGCTGATGTGATTTCTGAGGTCGAAGGTGAATCCAGTGAACTTATTAGTGATAGTAAGACAGACAGTGATGTAATGATGCAATGTAAACAAATTTATATATATATATATAGTGTGTGTGTGTGTGTGTGTGTGTGTGTGTGTGTGTGTGTGTGTAATATATTCAGTTTATAATCCAAATAAAAATACAAATTACAGAATGCTAGTCAGAGTGGTGTCTGAGGCAAGTACTGGATATGTTTGCAATTTTCAGTTGTTTTGTGAAAAAGGTGACAATTTAGAAAAGAACAGCCAGGCTTGGTGCTCAGCCTGTAATCCCAGCACTTTGGGAGGCCGAGGCGAGTGGATTGCCTGAGCCTGTCTGTGAGTTGGAGACCAGACCAGACAACCCGGTGAGATCTCCTCTCTACAATAATTCAAAAAATTAGCCGGGCATGGTAGCGTGAGCGCCTATAGTTCCAATTACTTGGAAGACTGAGGCATAAAGATCGCCTGAGCCCAGCGGATCCACACTGCAGTGGCAGTGAGCGTGCCATTGCACTCCAGCCTGGGCCACAGAGTGAGACTCCAACTCAAAAAAAAAAAGGCCATTTCACTTGGGCTTAATGACAGAAGTTTACAGTGACCAGCTTCAGATTTTTCTTATTTTCACCTGCTCTCAGTATTAAGAAAGTGAAAAATTGGCCAATCACGAATGTGTTAAAATAACTAGATCTCTCTTAGGGGTCACTGACAATCAAACCAAAACAAAATCTTAAAAATTTCTGGTAAGAAGTCAACTTTCAAAGATTATTAGGCTGGGCATGGTACCTCAGGCCTGTAAATCCAGGACTTTGAGAGGCTGAGACAGGAGGATTGCTTGAGGTCAGTAGTTCAAGACCAGGCTGGGCAACACAGAAAGACTCCCATCTCTACGAAAATAAAAACAAATTGGTCGAATGTGATGGCTCATACCTGAACCCAGGAGTTCAAAGCTGCAGTGAGCTATGATCATGCTGCTGTACTGCAGCCTCAGTGACAGAGTGAGACCTTGTCTCTAAAAATTAATTAATTAAAAATAAAAAAGTTTAATTAAAAAACTTGATGGTCCTGTTTATTTCAAATACTGTGTGCTAGAAAATAGCCAATGGGGATAAAAACAAAACAAGGCCAAAAAAATTGGCCAATCACGAATGTGTTAAAATAACTAGATCTCTCTTAGGGGTCACTGACAATCAAACCAAAACAAAATCTTAAAAATTTCTGGTAAGAAGTCAACTTTCAAAGATTATTAAAATGAGAGGAAATTGCAATTTAACAACTCAATATTCACAACAAGAGCACTCACTGCACAACATGCACTGTGCTGAGCACTTTACATAAATTATCTTATGTAATATATTTTAATCCATTACCTAATTTAATATATTGAATCCTATGAGATAGATATCATTATTCCCACTTGCAGAAATTCAATTAATCTGCCCAAGGTCAAACAGAAAATAAATATTGGCACTAGAATTCAAATCCATCTGAACAACTCTAAAGCTCATCGAGAACCAGACTTCATATACCAAGGGAAGAACTTGTTTGGTTTTTCATAACTACACTTATCATTGGGGATCTTAAAAGTTAGATTCTTTCCCATTGTTAAGTATTACTGAAGGCACATTTGCCTTTAAGGTAGGCAAGAAAAAGGCATTTAAGTAATATATTTTCTTTATTTATTATAGAGTAGATTCAGTTTACTTGTCCTATTCGCATAATCCACAGACAGCTACCACCGTTTCTAGTATCATAATGACTTCTGAATACATGCATATGTACTTGACAGAGACATGCAGAAATACTTGTCCATGTTAAGAGTCCAGTGAAGACATTACCCAACTGCTACCCAGGTAACCACTGCAAGAAAAATAAAACCAAAACTAAAGATGGGAAAGGGGACAAGTGAGGGAACTACAATGACAGGCAAGCATGTCAATACATATGAAAATATCTGAAGGTCTATGAAAATAGCAGATAAAAATTAACATTTGATAGCAAAAAGAGCATTTAAAAAAATTGAAATGCTGCTGGTGTATATTTGCATAGTCTCATAATTCAACTTCATATCCAATACAAGTATTCATTTCCACTTGGCTAAGATATACTGAAACATATATTAGAAAGAAAATAGGTCTTAAAATGTAAGCAGCCCTGTCATGAATTCTCTAGTCTTAACTTAGTCTATTAATTAACTTCCTAATATAGTTTCCAAATCTACATGCAAGCATGCATTTATGCATTTGACTACATGTATGTTTAGATGCCTTTAAGAGCTAAAATCTTACAATTGTATGGAAATATTTTCCACTTCACAAATGAGAACAAAGTATAAATGAAAACAAAACAAATGATTTCCCACCTGCTATAACAAAAGAATATAAGCATAACAGCTTCTCCAGGAACTAAAAGAAAAGTTCAATCTATAAAAGAGGACAGAGGATAAATACTAGAAATATCTTACCTAAAAAAATCAGAATTTTTACTATGTGCAAAGGCGATAAGAGATCAGACCAAGCTTTAAAGTACTCATACTTAAACAAGAGAGCTAAGATCTGAACTAGAATTTGTCTCGCATATGACAGCTGCTAATAAAATTGATCTGTAACATTTTCTATTCAATATAAACAAATTTAAGGCAGAGAAGAATGAAAACAAAGTCATTTTTACCATGTGTTTACATCATAGATGAGCAGCTTCTTAAAAAGTGCTTCTAAAAATGCTCAATATGCTACAGACATCATAAATAACAGCCCCAGATAATTAATAAAATACCATTCATCCCAGATAATTAAATTCGAACTTCTCTTCATTTAGCGATTATATGATATTTTCATAAACATTTTATTTTTCTACAACAATGCATTACCTAGACTTAACCTATTACTGATTTAAAAAATAATAAAATTTAAGTTTCTCACCAATATTCCTTTCTTTCTTATTTGTATACACTAAGGCCATCTGAGAATCAGAATCCAATTCACACTAACTCTAGACAAAAAAGGCTTAATCCTCTTCATTCTTCCTGTGTCTAGGCTTATAAAACCCAAGAGTCACCAAAACAAAACCAAATTTTATGCAATTGGTGTTTCAAAAAAAATCTTATTTTAGTCATTTTAGGAATTCATCACCTTATGAAAAGATGCAGCATTCACACCATTTATACAATGGCAGAACTTATAACTGAAGACTGTGTTTTTCAAATAAACCTAACTTCCCAGATGAGTTGCAAATGACAGATCTTTAAAGAAATGTTTCGGTATTTATGAGCTGCCAGTTAATATGAGCTCATAGTGACTTCACTTAACATCATTTGCTAGATGAGGAAGATTTTCTTCATGGACACAAGGACAGACAATATTTTCTAATGGGCATATAGAAGAAATTAAAATTGGGGTTTATTTCCCATATATATACATTTTGAAAAGTTATTTAGCTACAAGTTTTTTTCCCTCATGTTTATCAAAAGCAATTTTTCCCAAGTTTCTTTTCTTTTCCTCTATATGGTAATTATTTTTGTCATCATAAAGATAACAGTCTCTGAACTCCAGAGTTCTATGCTTTGACTTCTGCAATATGGGATATGCTCACCCAAGACTGCTCAAAATGATCTTGTAGGACGTAGGAGAAAAGCACTAGAACTTCAATTTTTATTTTTCATATTTAAAAAAAAAATTAAGCTCTAGTAATAATTAGTATGTAGGCTGACATGGCTACCTGGTGGCTAATAACTACATTTACTTCTACAAGATTACCAGAAACACAGTAAGGAGAAAGTGCTGAATTCAGAGTAATGGTTAGCCATACTTGAAACTGAACATAAAATAAAAAATGTTATAGTATAATAACTTAATCTGCTTTCTAAATGTACACGCAAACACTGAGGAAACCTGTACCAAAAGCCTGGCTCTAAAAGTAATACTCAAAGGAGTTCTAAATACTGAAATAAAATGTCGAAATACACCTATAGAAAAGTGCTGGAAATCATGAAGCTTATAGGCCTTTTAGAACACCAACACAACAGATAAAATAAATGAATAAATAGAACAACCAGATAACAACCAGTATGATAAACAGAACAGTATCTTATGTACAAGGGGGGGACCACCAAAATAACCCAAAATTATTTTTTGGAGGGTGGGCCCCTTGTAGTACAGGCTTCCCCACTAGGTAAGTGTGCTAGGAACCCAACGGAGTCAGTGTACCAGCTAGCATTGTCGTGAAAGGCTGTATTTGGTTTCAGTGAATGGCTTTTTTTTGGGAGATTCTTTTAATGCACTTGCCCATTTCATGATGGGTGATTGATGATCACACCTGTCCACACCGTGGTGAGCATTCAGCAGTTTGTGACCAAAAACAGTATGACCCCCATGCCCTACCCTCTCTATTCACCCTATCTTGCGCCAAGCAACTTTTGTTTTTGTTTCCCTGATAAAAACAGTCCTCAAAGGGAAAAGTTTTGCTCATGTGGGAGAGATGAAACCAAAAACAGCAGAAGCACTAAAAGGCACTAAAATTGATGAGTTCAAAAACTGTTATGAGGCCATAAGGGATAAGATAGACAAGTGGGACCTCATTAAACTGACAAGCTTCTGCAAGGCCAAAGAAACCATCAAGAGAGCAGGGAGACAGCCTACAGACTGGAAAAAAGTATTTGCCAACTCCAGGTCTGACAAAGGCTTAACATCCTGGATCTATAAGGAACTCAAACGTGCTGATAAGAAAAAAAACAAACAACCCCATTATAAAGTGGGCAAAAGATATGAACAGACACTTCACAAAGGAAGACATCCGGGCAGCCAACAGACACATGAAGAAATGCTCAACCTCATTAATCATTAGGGAGATGCAAATCAAAACCACACTGAGATACCACCTAACTCCAGTCAGAATGGCAATTATCAACAACTCAAAAAATAACTGCTGCTGGAGAGGTGTGGCGAAAAGGGAACACTTCTACACTGTTGGTGGGAGTGTAAACTCGTGCAACCTCTGTGGAAAGCAGTGTGGCAATTCCTAAAAGCTCTAAACATCAATCTCCCATATGACCCTGCAGTCCCCCTACTGGGAATATACCCTGAAGAACTCAAATCACTCTATAAAACAGATACCTGCACACAAATGTTCATTGCAGCATTGTTCACAATAGCTAGAACCTGGAACCAACCACGCTGTCCATCAAAAGAGGACCGGATAAAAAAAATGTGGTACATATACACGATGGAATACTATGCAGCCATAAAAAAGAACAAAATCATGAATTTTGCAGCAACCTGGATGGAGCTAGAGTCTATAATACTAAGTGACCTCTCACAGAAACAAAGATCTGAGTACCACATATTCTCACTCATACAGTGGACCTTGATCATCCAATGCACTACTATAAGAAAATGACTGACAGTGTTGGGAAACTATGGGGGGGGGATGGGACTAATGGTAGTAAACATCTGTCTAGAGACAGGGAGATACCAGTTATCAACAAGGGGGCCTGAATGAAGCATATTTGTATACCTAACCCTTAACTGTACCCCACAATATCAAAATAAAAATTATCGATTAAATAAAATAAAATAAAAAAACACTGTTATGAGCGGTAGAAAAAGCACCTCAATAGATGTAATGCATCAAACGGACAGTACTTTGAAGGTGACTGAAGTTTAAACATATAAGAATAAATATACAACTTTTAGTAAATAAATTCAGGTCAGGCGCGATGGCACAGCCTGTAATTCCAGCACTTTGGGAGGCCCAGGCGAGAAGACTGCCTGAGCCTGGGGGTTCGAGACCAGCCTGGGCAACATAGGGAGACCTTGTCTCTACAATAAATCACACACACAAAAAACTAGTTGGGCATGTTGGTGTGCATCTATAGTTCCAGCTACTTGGATTGAAAGGATCGCCCGAGCCCAGCATATTGAGGCTGCCATGGCCATGAACATACCACTGCACTCCCTCTGGGGTAACAAACAGTGAGACTCCAACTCAAATAAATAGATAGATAGATTAATTAATTAATTAATTAATAATTCCAGGATTTTATGGGTCCTCCCTCGTATCATCATTAACTCTGAATATAAATTATCCCAATGCCCCACAAAAAGACAAAGACTGGTAGAACAGATGTTTTAAAACCACACAACCCATGGGAGAAAAATATACCAGGCTCGGTGGCTCAGCCTGTAATCCTGCGCCATGGGAGGCTGAGGTGAGTGGACTGCCTGAGCCCGCGGGTTCGAGACCGCCTGGGCAACTTGGCAAGACCTCATCTCTACAAT
>NW_007249666.1:3010-12444 GCF_000164805.1 Carlito syrichta | reverse complement strand
GGGGCGGCCACTGCACTCCAGTCTGGGCGACAGAGTTGAGACTCCAACTCAAAAAAAAAAGAAAGAAAAATATCCCATGCAAATGGAAACTAAAAATGAGCAAGAGTAGCCATTTATACATCAGATAAAACAAACTTTAAATTATCAACAATAAGCCGGGCTCGGTGGCTCAGCCTGTAATCCCACACCTTTGGGAGGCTGAGGTGAGTGGATTGCCTGAGCCCGTGGGTTCGAGACTCGCCTGGGCAGCGAGACCTCATCTCTACAATAAATCAAAAAATCAGCCGGGCGTGGTAGCGCATGCCTGTAATTCCGGCTACTCAGAAGATCGCCGGAGCCCAGCAGGTCGAGGCTGCGGTGGCCGGGAGCGGCCACTGCACTCCAGTCTGGGCGACAGAGTGAGACTCCAACTCAAAAAAAAAAAAAAGAAAGAAAGAAAAATATCCCATGCAAATGGAAACTAAAAATGAGCAAGAGTAGCCATTTATACATCAGATAAAACAAACTTTAAATTATCAACAATAAGCCGGGCTCGGTGGCTCAGCCTGTAATCCCACACCTTTGGGAGGCTGAGGTGAGTGGATTGCCTGAGCCCGTGGGTTCGAGACTCGCCTGGGCAGCGAGACCTCATCTCTACAATAAATCAAAAAATCAGCCGGGCGTGGTAGCGCATGCCTGTAATTCCGGCTACTCAGAAGATCGCCGGAGCCCAGCAGGTCGAGGCTGCGGTGGCCGGGAGCGGCCACTGCACTCCAGTCTGGGCGACAGAGTGAGACTCCAACTCAAAAAAAAAAAAAAGAAAGAAAGAAAAATATCCCATGCAAATGGAAACTAAAAATGAGCAAGAGTAGCCATTTATACATCAGATAAAACAAACTTTAAATTATCAACAATAAGCCGGGCTCGGTGGCTCAGCCTGTAATCCCACACCTTTGGGAGGCTGAGGTGAGTGGATTGCCTGAGCCCGTGGGTTCGAGACTCGCCTGGGCAGCGAGACCTCATCTCTACAATAAATCAAAAAATCAGCCGGGCGTGGTAGCGCATGCCTGTAATTCCGGCTACTCAGAAGATCGCCGGAGCCCAGCAGGTCGAGGCTGCGGTGGCCGGGAGCGGCCACTGCACTCCAGTCTGGGCGACAGAGTGAGACTCCAACTCAAAAAAAAAAAAAAGAAAGAAAGAAAAATATCCCATGCAAATGGAAACTAAAAATGAGCAAGAGTAGCCATTTATACATCAGATAAAACAAACTTTAAATTATCAACAATAAGCCGGGCTCGGTGGCTCAGCCTGTAATCCCACACCTTTGGGAGGCTGAGGTGAGTGGATTGCCTGAGCCCGTGGGTTCGAGACTCGCCTGGGCAGCGAGACCTCATCTCTACAATAAATCAAAAAATCAGCCGGGCGTGGTAGCGCATGCCTGTAATTCCGGCTACTCAGAAGATCGCCGGAGCCCAGCAGGTCGAGGCTGCGGTGGCCGGGAGCGGCCACTGCACTCCAGTCTGGGCGACAGAGTGAGACTCCAACTCAAAAAAAAAAAAAAGAAAGAAAGAAAAATATCCCATGCAAATGGAAACTAAAAATGAGCAAGAGTAGCCATTTATACATCAGATAAAACAAACTTTAAAGTAACAACAATAAACCGGGCTCGGTGGCTCAGAGGCTCAGCCTGTAATCCCGAGCCTTTGGGAGGCTGAGGTGAGTGGACTGCCTGAGCCCAAGGGTTCGAGACCCACCTGGGCAGGCGAGACCCCATCTCTACAAAAAAATCAAAAAATCAGCCGGGCGTGGTAGCACATGCCTGTAATTCCGGCTACTCGGAAGGCTGAGGCGGAAGGATCGCCGGAGCCCAGCAGGTTGAGCCTGCGGTGGCCAGGAGCAGCCACTGCACTCTAGTCTGGGCGACAGAGTGAGACTTCAACTCAAAAACAAACAAAGAAAACAACAATAGAAAAAAAGACAAAGACAAAGATGGCTATTATATAATGATAAAGAAATCAATCCAATGAAAAGACTCAATTTAAAATATATATGTGCCTAACACCAGAGCCCCTAGCTTTCTAAAATAAATTCTACTATACCTAAAAAAAAATTTTTTTAAATCATCAAAGCAGAAAGTCAACAAAGAAACAGTGGAGTTAAACCAGACCCTAAGGAAATAGAACTAACAGACATCTACAGAACCTTTCACCCCAAAACTACAGAATATATCAAGCACCTTATTAGACTACAGTGAAATAAAACTACAAATTAAATTCAAGAACTCAGGAAACAAAATAAATATATGAAAATTAAACAATCTGCTCTTGATGATCTTTGAGTCAAAAATGAAATCAAGAAGGAAATTTAAAAATTCCTCAAAACGAATGATAACAATGAAACATGTTATCAAAATCTCTAGGACACAGCCAAAGCTGTACTCACAGGAAAATTTATTACACTTAAAGACTACATTAATAAGACTGAAAGACTGGACATCAACAACCTAACATCATACCTCAAGGAACTAGAAAAACATGAACAAACCAAGCCAAAAGTTAGCAGAAGAAAATAAGTAACAAAGATCAGAGTAGAACTAAATAAAATTGAAATTTTAGAAAAACAAAAACAAAAACACCACAAGGGCAGACATGGTGGCTTACACCTGTAATCCCAGCACTTTGGGAGGTGGAGGCAAGAGGATTGATTACTTGAGCTCGGGGGTTCAAGACAAGTCAGGGCAACTTGGTGAGACCCCGTCTCTATAATAAATAAATAAATAAAATTAGCAGGCATGTTGGTATGTGCCTGTAGTTCCAGCTACTTGAAAGGCTAAGGTGGAAGGATTGCCTGAGCCCAGCAGGTTGAGCTGGGCCCTTCAGTGGACATGTGCATGCCATTGCTCTTCAGCCTGGGTGACAGTGATACTTAGACTTTAAAAAAAAAAAAAATCAATGAAATAAAAAGTTGGTTCTTTAAATGATAAACAAAAGTGACAGACCACTAGTTAAACTTATTAAGAAATGAAGAAAGAAGATTCGAATCATCTCAATCAGAAATAAAGATGGAGACATTACAACTGATGATAGAATGGTAATTCAAAGGATCATCTGAGACCATTATGAACACCTCTATGCAAACAAACTAGACAATCTAGAGGAAATGGACAAATTCTTGGAAACATGCACCCCCCCCAACCTTGAATCAGTAAAAAACAAGAAACCCTGAACTGATCAATAACAAATCTCCAAACAAAAAAAAGTTCAGGACCTGATGGCCTCACAGTCGAATTCCACCACACTTTCAAAGAAGAACTGGTACCAATTTTACTAAAGCTATCCCACAGGGTTGAAGAGGCCAGTATCATTTTATGAGGCCAGTATCACTCTGATACCAAGCTAGGAAAAGACACAACAACAAAAAAAAGAAAACTACAGACCAATATTCCTTAAGAACACAGACACAAATATCCTCAACAAAATACTGGCAAACTGATTCAATAGCACATGAAAAAAATAATATACCATGACCAAGTTGATTTATCCCAGGGATGCAAGAGTGGTTCAACATACGCAAGCAATAAACATGATCCACTACATAAACAGAACTAAAAAAAAAAAAAAAATCAAATGATCATTTCAATAGACGCAAAAAAATTGATAAAATCCAGCAGCTCTTCATAATCAAAATAGGTATAGAGGGAACATTCCTTTAAGTAATTAAAGCCATATATGACAAAATCACAGGAAATGTCATCCTAAGTGGAGAAAAATTAAACACATTTCCCCCCAGAATTGGAATAAGGCAATGATATTCACTTTCACCACTCATTCGATACAGTACTGAAAGTTCTATCCAGAGCAATCAGGCAAGAAAAATAAACAAAGGGTATCCATTGGAAAAAAAGAAATCAAACTATCTCTGCATGCTGACATTATGATCGTGTATGCCTAGAGAATCCTGAAGACTCCTCCAAAAGACTCCTGCACTTGATAAATGAATTCAGTAAAATTTCAGGACACAAAATCAACACACATATCAGTGGCACTGCTATACATCAATAGCAACTGAAGTGAGCAGCAAATCAAAAATTCAATTCTATCTACAATAGCAGTCAAAAAGCTAAAATACCTAGGAATATATTTAATCAAGGAGATGAAAGATCTCTTAAGGAGAACTACAAAACCCTGATGAAAAAAACTATAGAGGACATAAATAAATGGAGAAACATCCAATGCTAATGGCCTGGAAGAATAAATACTGATTGCTAAAATAGTCATATTACGAAGTAATCTACAGATTCAATTCAATCCCTATCAAACTAACAACATTATTTTTCACAGAATTAGGAAAAAAATAATCCTAAAATTCATATGGAACCAAGAAAAGCCAGAACAGCCAAAGCAATCCTAGGCAAAAAGAACAAAGCTGGAGGCATTACATTGCCTGACTTCAAATTATAGAAGGCTATAGTAACCAAAACAGTATGGTACTGGTACAAGAGCAGACACATGGACCAATGGAACAGAATAGAGAATCTGTAAATTAACCCAAATATCTACAACCAACTAATCTTCAACAGAGCAGGCAAAAATATACACCGGGGAAAGGACACCCTATTCTACAAATGGTGCTGGGAAAACTGGATAGCTACATGAAGAAAATGAAACTTGATCCCTATCATTTCTCGTGTACGAAAATTATCTCAAAGATGGATTAAAGTCTTAAAATATCAGGCCTGAAACCATATAAATCCTAAAAGAAAAATCTAGGAAAAACTCTCCTGGACATCAGTCTAGGCAAAAAATTTATGACAAAAACCCAAAAGCAAATGCAACTGAAACAAAAATAAATAAGTGGGACTTTAAACTAAAAGGCTTCTAAATAGCAATAGAAATAATCAACAGATCAACCAGGTAATCTACAGAATGAGAGAAAATATTCACAAGCTATACATCTGATAAAGGACTAATATCCAGAATCTGCAAAGAACTGAAAAAATCAGCAAGAAAAAAGCAAATAACCCCATTAAAAGGCAAGCAAACCACATAAACAAACAATTCTCAAAAGAAGGTATACTTATAGCCAACATCACTCATCATCAGGGAAATGCAAATCAAAACAAGAATGACATATCACCTTGCACCAGTCAGAGTAGCCATCACTAAAAAATTAAGAAACAACAGATGCTGGTTTGGATAAGTAGAAAAAACACTTATACACTGTTGGATGGAGTATAAATTTGTACAACCTCTATGGAAAGCAGTATGAAGATTTCTCAAATAACTAAAAGTAGATCTACCATTTGATCCAGCAATCCCACTTCTAGGTATCTACCCAAAAGAAGAGAGGTGGTTATATAAAAAAGACACCTGGCACCTTCATGTTCATTGCAGCAAAATTAACGACTGCAAAGATGTGGAGTCCGTCTAAATGCCCAACAACCAATCAGTGGATAATGAAAATGTGGTATATATACACACGATGGAATACTATTCAGCTATCAAAAAGCTTGAAATAATGTCTTTTGCAGTAATTTGGATAAAATTTGAGAACACTATCTTAAGTGAACTAACTCAGGAATAGAAAACCAAACACTGCACGTTCTCACTTATAGGTGGATACTAAACTAAGGATCTGCAAAGACATAAAAAATGCTATAATGAACAATGGAGACTCAGAAGAGGGGAGAAAAGGGTGAGGAGATGAAAAGTTACCTACTGAGTACAACGTGCACAGATGGGGGTGGTGGGTACACCTAAAGCCCAGACTAAAAACTATTATACCCCCTAAAGCTATTGAAATAAAGTTTAAAATAATAAAATGAAAAACAAAACTATACTGCTTAGGAATACATATATAGATGGTAAGATCATAAAACACCACAAGGAAATAATGACCATAAAAATCAGGATAGCAAGCCACACACGGTGGTTCAGCCTGTAATCCCGCGCCTTTGGGAGGCTGAGGTGAGTGGATTGCCTGAGCCCGCGGGTTCGAGGCCCGCCTGGGCAACTTGGTGAGACCTCATCTCTACAATAAACCAAAAAATTAGCTGGGAGTGGTAGCGTGTGCCTGTAGTTCCAGCTACTTGAAAGGCTGAGGCGGAAGGATCGCCAGAGCCCAGCGGGTCAAGGCTGCGGTAGCCGGGAGCGGCCACTGCACTCCAGCCTGGGCGACAGAGTGACACTCCAACTCAAAAAAAAAAAAAATCAGGATAGCAGTTCTTCCAGGTGTTGGAACAGGGATATAAGTATCTGGAAAAGATACAAAGCTTCTGGGGTATTGGAAATGTCTTATTTCTTAACTCAAGTAATATTTATTTCAAAATATTTGTTTTAAAATTATTTGTATATTTTACATTTATATGTACTATAAACCCTTTTAAATTAATGGGTTTTTGGTATCATAATGGTATTATGGTTCTATTGAATAAGAGTTCTTATCTTTTAGGGAGAAATACTGAAATATTTATGGATAAAGTGATATAATGCCTCAGATTTGGCTTTAAAATAATAAAAGGGGGCAAGATGGCGACAGGGCAACCCGGCGTCTGAAGCCCTCTGCAAGGGAGACCTGCAGTGGATCTCTGACTCTCGCCCCGGGGGGCTGGGGACCCCAGCATCGCAGCCTGCTCTACAGACAGAGCTCGGCCGCTGCCATCGGAACGACTGGACAGTTTTGACTGCATTCCAAACGGTTCCGCCGCCGCCGCCGCCGCCCCTCTCCCCACCACTGCGGCCTCTGGGAGGGGTAGCATATCGCACCACGTGGCCCGAGGAGATCCACAATGAACCGCTTCAGGGGAGATCTGCTGGGATCGCTGCCACCCATCCTGCGTCCGAGACTGTCCTGCCCGCCCGGCGTGGGGCTCCTGTTGCCTGCTCGGAGGCAGGCAGCCATCTTGTTCCTGTCCGGCCCCACCCCCTCTGGGGCGAGCAGCTGAGATAGCACCACCTGCTGGCGATTCAAGGTAACAACACCAAAACGGGAGAAACAAGCTTGATAAAGACATAGACCAAACTGCTGAAGGAAGGTTAATCTGAACTGTCCTTCACAGCAGATCAGGGGCAACTGACTCTAACTGCAAACTAATTTACCAGCTTGAAAAGAAAACTAGGAATCAGACCTGAAAGGACATTGGATTTAAACGAGAGGTCTCAGAGTGTGCTTCACTGATTCTATCAGTTTAATGACTTAATTCTATTCCTACTGTATTGTTCCCTTTTTCTTTTTTCCTTTCCCTTTTCTTCTCTTTTCTTCTCTCTGTAAACCATATCTTTGTATAGAGGAACAGCACACTAATAAGGTGGTTGGTTAGCTTGTATATTAGCATCACTATATGTTTTATTTTTGTTTGTATGAGAGTTGGTTTGACTGTAGCTGTGGTCTGTTGTTTTTATCTGTTTCAGTACAGGCCTCTCTCTCTATTTGTTGGCACACTCGTTTGTTTCCCCCCTTACTCCTCTATCTCTCCACTCCCCTCTTCAACCCACTATCTGCTCCATTCTCTCCCCTCTGCTAACCACATTTTATTTCAGGGAGTAAACCTACAGCCCCACTGCACTGACAGATTCCAGGGCAGTGGGAAGTGGGTTCCACATTATCCACACACCTGTCAGCGAATACCAGGACCTGCAGACAGATTTTGAATCACAGCTCTTCCCTTAAGTAAATCTCAAAACTGCAAAAAGGACCACCTCCAACCTACAGTGCAACTCCAGAATTGAACAAAGTAAGAGGACATACATAAAGAATAGGAGATTGAACAAACAGAAGTAAAACCAATCCCTTTACCCCTGAATAACAGAATTAAAGAAGACAGTGACATGGAGGGAAGGAAAAAGTAGGGGGGAAACCACACAAATGAAGGAAAACCAAAAGAAGAATATAGGTCTCACACAGACCCCTGGGAAATCAGACCCTGAGAAAACAGATTCTGGAACACAAACAATGAAGAGTCCCCATAATGACTGGTCACATGCAACAAATCCAGACATCAAGACATTAATGGAGAGAATTTTAAAAATTGAGGAGAGACAAGAGGAAAATAGGAAGGAGTTGATGTCAGAAATGACAACAGTAAAGAATACTGTGATGGAAATGAACAACAGACTAATAAGCATGGAAAGCAGAATCAGCCAAACAGAAGAAAGAATCTCAGAGCTCAAAGGCCAAAGCACAGAACTAACCCAAACTGTCAAAAGCATAGAAAAGAAGCTCAAAAAGACAGAACAAAATCTGCAACAGATGAATGATCACTTCAAGAGACCAAACCTAAGAGTAATTGGGCTTCCTGAGGCAGAGAGAGAAACAGAAGCCACACTGGAACAAACATTTCATAAAATCATTCAAGAAAACTTCCCTCATCCCATTAAGGATGAAAAAATTCAAACACAAGAGATCCAGAGAACCCCTGAAAGAAAACAAATGAGAAGACCAACTCCCAGACACAAAATAATTCACCTAAACAAAGTAGCTATAAAAGGAAAAATTCTAAAGGCAGCAACAGAAAAAGGCCACACTACCTACCAGGGAAAACCAATTAGAATGGTGGCAGATTTATCCACAGAAACCCTTCAGGCCAGGAGAGCCTGGAGCCCTATCTTCAAAGTTCTAAAAGAGAAACAATTTCAACCAAGAATTACCTACCCAGCCAAACTAAGCTTCATTAGTGAGGGAGAATTGAAATCTTTTCCAGATATCCAATCCTGAAGAACCTACGCAGCCACCAGACCACCTCTACAAGAAACACTTAAGAAAGTACTGAACACAGAAGAAAAAGAAAAAAGAACAACAGCATTCTTCACAAGAGTACAAGCAAAAGATTAAAAACACACATGAAACAACTCCAAAATCCAAAGAAAGATAACAAATAAGCAGGATCAACTCTGTAAGAACCTTATGACAGGGATCAACTCTTGCATTTCAATTATTAGCCTAAATGTGAATGGACTAAATGCACCACTGAAAAGACATAGAATGGCAAAATGGATAAAATATCATCAGGCAACAATCTATTGCCTTCAAGAGACTCACCTCACTAGAAAGGACATCCACAGACTCAAAGTAAGAGGATGGGAAACAAACTTTCAGGCGAACGGAATACAAAAGAAAGGAGGAGTAGCGATCTTAATTTCAGACAAAATACCCTTCAAGCTAATAAAAATCAAAAAAGATACAGAAGGCCACTACATAATGATAAAAGGCTCAATTCATCAACAAGAAATATCTATCCTAAACATATATGCACCCAACATAGGTGCACCAACTTTCATAAAGCAACTTCTTGGAAAACCAAAGAAAGATATTGACTCTACCACTATCATAACTGGGGACTTTAATACCCCACTCACAAACCTACAGATCATCAGAACAAAAAATCAACAAGGAGATCCGGACCTCAATGTGACTTTGGACCAAATGGACTTAATTGATACCTACAGAACACTCCATCC
>NW_007249666.1:1637-2815 GCF_000164805.1 Carlito syrichta | reverse complement strand
CGACACCAACAAAGTACCCCCAAAACCCACAAAGACATGGAAACTAAACAGCATGATGCTAAACAACTCCCAGGTCAATGATGAAATCAAAACAGGGATTAAAAGATACCTGGAAACAAATGAAAATGAAGAAACATCTTACCAAAATCTCTGGGATGCCCTGAAGGCTGCAGTACGAGGGGAATTTATATCCCTACAAACACACATGAAGAAAATGGGAGGAACACAAATTCACAACCTAACAAGCCACCTAAAGAAGCTGGAAAAGCAAGACCCCAAAAAACCTAATTTCAGCAGAAGAATCCAGATCACAAAATAAAAGCCCAAATCCAGGACATAGAAGACGAAAAGAAAATAAAAAAAAAATCAATGAAACAAAAAGCTGGTTCTTCAAAAGGATAAACAAGATCATTGGTCCCCTAGCTAGACTGACCAAGAAAAAACAAGAAAAAAACCAAATAAGCACAATCAGAAACACAAAAGATGAAGTCACATCTGACCCTGAAGAAATACAAAAGATCATTAGAGACTACTACGTACAGTTGTATGGAAACAAACTTGAAAACCTTAAGGAAATGGAGGACTTTCTGACATCACACAACCTACCTAGGTTGGAACAAGAAGAAATTGAGACCCTAAATAGACCAATAACAATCAAGGAAATCAACTACGTAATAAGAAAACTTCCTACAAAAAAAAAACCTGGTCCAGATGGCCTTCCAGCAGAATTCTACAAGACATTCAAGGAGGAGCTGATACCAATCCTACTGAAGGTATTCCAGGCAATTGAAAAAGATGGAACTCTCCCCAAATCATTTTACGAAACCAACATCACATTAATGCCCAAGCCAGATAAAGATCCAACAAAGAAAGAGAACTATAGGCCAATATCTTTGAGGTACATAGATGCTAAAATTCTCAACAAGATCCTAACAAACCGGATTCAGCAAAACATCTCAAAAATCATCCACCATACCAAGTAGGCTTCATTCCTGGGATGCAAGTCTGGTTCAACATTCGTAAAACCACAAATGTAATTAAATACATCAACAGATGTCAAAACAAAAACCACATGATCATATCATTTGTTGGGAGCCAACATCTATAGCTACATGGCTGAGGCCTGTAAAGGCCCATCTGGAAGATCGCTCCTGACATAGGATATCAGTTATACCTAT
>NW_007249666.1:0-704 GCF_000164805.1 Carlito syrichta | reverse complement strand
TTGCTTGAAATTGCAGATCTCGTGGTGGTCTTTGATGCATAGTTGTAAAGCACAAAACTTGTACGCCCCCCAGTGAGTGATTATCACACTGCTGGGAGGGTATAGAAAATGGTATATAAGGTGGAAAAAAGTTTGAATAAAATCGGCTCCAGTCCTGATCAGACTGTTCCCAGAAGAACTGCCTCTGAGTGGTCTTCTCGCTGTCCAGATTCTATGGTGCGGGTCCTAACCCACCCTTGGTCAGTGCTGGTCACCGACAGCTATGGCGCCCGAACCCAAGGACCTGACTCCAGTAATTGTATATATATATATGTTCCCCGTTTGTTCATTCATCTCATTTCTGGACAGACCTTGCCTTAGGGTGCTGCAGGCCCCCCAGAGTGCGCGGGTTGATAGGCAAGTAGGTTAGTTGTATAGTGTCGCCAACGGACTGTGCGACTGGTTATCGCCGTAAAAAGAGCGATTTAGTTTTTGTAGAGATATTATTGTATATTGTGTATATTGGTGTTTTGTTGTTACAGTTATGGGGAACTGCGGCTCCAAAGAGAGACGAGCCTATATTTGAATCATGTGTAAAGCGTTAAAGCATAAAGGTGTTAAGATAAGTAAAGACAAAGTAAATTCTTTTCTAGATTTTGTACAGAAAGTTGCCTGCTGATTCCACTTAAACTCTTTCTTTGTCTAAGATTAAGCAAAAGGCAGAT